>NC_090050.1:1663752-1930959 GCF_038355195.1 Osmerus mordax | reverse complement strand
GGTCTGGAAACCTGCCTGTCTGACTCATTCAAGTTGACCAGCAATATTCAAGCCTGGATCTGACCCTGATGAATGACTACAGCAACACATGTTGGACAGTATGATATATCTGTGGTGTCTACTTTAGTGATTTATGTTTGTAAGACACTTTGTTGTGTT
Organism: Osmerus mordax; assembly: GCF_038355195.1. Taxonomy (NCBI): domain Eukaryota; kingdom Metazoa; phylum Chordata; class Actinopteri; order Osmeriformes; family Osmeridae; genus Osmerus; species Osmerus mordax. The sequence continues at coordinate 1,930,800 of NC_090050.1, read as the reverse complement.
TGTTGACAGGATGAGACAGCAGAGACCAGCCTCACCTGTACCCAGCTGTGTGTCCATGAAGAGTGACAAGTCCATGGAACCACCTTTCAAGTTCAGTGATGGAGGAGGGCCTTCTAATGAAGAAGGGTATGTACTGACCTCTGCTGGTGTTCAATGTTATATGATGAAGGTGACATGATGTGAAGAAGCCGTCTGTGTATAATGTATACAGGTAGATAGGCCACACACATTCATTGACAACACACAATAAATCATTTGAAGTATAACGTCATCATTAGATTCAGGATCATCATGTGACATTTCTACAAAACAAAGTCAGAACTCATAGCCTGGCTGATGTTCAGACCATGAGGTAGAGCTACACAGTGAGAGGGAGCTGTTATTTAATATTATTTCATTAACATGTGGTGTTGATCTTCTCTTTATGTATCTATGGTTTAACCACTAGACCACCATCAGACACATCAACACCTTTGACCTCCTTGTTGTGTTTGATCAGTGAGAGACAGGACCACAACCTACCAGTCCACTGTGCTGCTTTAATGTTGAACTTTACCTGACATTAACACAGAGACACAACAAACTACCCTGAAACAAATGCAATTATTCAAGCCATACCATACTACCATTAGGTCATTCCATGACGGTGCAGAAAAAATATTCAAAGCTGCTCTCTCTAATTCAGTAGAGACTAGAGTTAACTCCAGGATAAGCCTGTGAGTTACTTCTCCACCTTTAAAGACTTGACATTTATTGTAAACATGTAATTTTGTTATAGTAGATTTTCATATAAGAAAAGAAATAAGAAATAAGAGACATCAGTGGGGTATTCCAGGTAGCAGGTTTAGTGAAAACTTTGAGTTGTTTAACCCTGAAAAGAGGCTTACTCCGAGTTCCACGTTCCAGAAAGAGAGGTAACAAAACCTTTTGGTAAATTTCCATGGTAACTTACTCCGTGAAACTAACCTGCTCGCTAGCAGGTTTTCCATGCCAAACTCTGCGTTTCTACCTATCCCCTCCCACTTTATGAGCCTGATAGCTTTGGCAGACACGGGATATCCTTTCCTGGTTAAGCCGAGCAATCTCGAACAAAATTTAATTGGCTTAGTTATACGCTGGGTGCACGTGGACGTGCACTCAGAATTGACCAAATGCTTTTTGGCACTGAAATAAAGACAAATAATTGAAATTGTATTTGGTCTTCTTCATTGCCTACAAATAGAAATCTAACAATGAGTAGCCTAGCTTATTTCTATCGGCTATTATTCCTACAATTTACATGATTCATGATTCCTACAATTTACATGATGTACCGTCCTGTAACTGGTGTTTCAGCAAATCTATTTCAACATTGTAGGGGGTCAATATTGGCCAAACAACCGAAACTAATTCCTCTATGGTTTGAAGGAAGATGGGAAACTGAACAGTGTATTAACATTAACCAAATAATGCCAATACCAATGGATTTACAGTTATTTGACTCTTTGGGTGAAATCAATGAAGGTTAACTCTTATGCCTACTCTACCATGATTATTGTAAACCAGAGATAGAAAGCAAGAGGTGAGGAAGAAGGAGTAGGACAAGCTAGAGCTGAGGAGAAGGTCTCAGGAGATCAATAATCCACAGAACAATGCTTCACAATTCCTTGAGAACAACTACAATCACACCAGAATCTTGACCCTTACTTATCAACTAGCAATGCTACAGTAAGTTACACAATGAGATGTGAGAGCCATCAAGTTGAGACTCCATCCAGTAACTCCATATTTTACCATATGAGAGGTTGGGGCAGGTTGATAGCCTTACAAGACCAGCCTTTATTCTTCTGCCCTAAGTACATCATCTCTTTGTCAAAATAGAAATTCAGCAAATTCAACAATTAATATACATATAGGTTATTGTTCCTACAATTAACATCACCTATGACCATGCATCCTCCCGTAACTGTTCCAGTAAATCTTTTTCGAGATTAGCCTTTATTCTTCTACCCTAAGTAGGCCTACACCATCTCTTGGTCAGTTTTTGGCACTTTCTTCATGAGGTGCAGTTTGTACAACTCATTTACTTGTAACTGGGTATACATGAGATTACATTAGCTACATTTCACAGTTCCACATGCAAAATTCACCGTGCCATTAAATGAACATCTCACTGTATTCTATGAGAGGCCGTATAGGCCATAATTCATACTTGGTCTCACATACACGCCATGACCTCACATATATACCATTATACTCTCACATATATACCATCATACTCTCACATATATACCATTATACTCTCACATATATACCATTATACTCTTGCACATAAACTACTTGGTCTCACATACAACACCATAACCTCACATATATACCATTATACTCTCACATATATACCATTATACTCTTGCACATAAACTACTTGGTCTCACATACAACACCATAACCTCACATATACACCATTATACTCTCACATATGTACCATTATACTCTCACATAAACACTATTATACTCTCACATATACACCATTATACTCTCACATATACACCATTATACTCTCACATATACACCATTATACTCTCACATATACACTATTATACTCTCACATATACACCATTATACTCTTGCACATAAACTGGCATACTCTCTTACACACACAAAAATACCCTCTTATATGCACCATCATACTAAAGTATGACAATATATGCAAGAGACAAATAGTATGTGTGAAACAGAATGTTAGTATATGTACGAGAATAACAGGATGTGTAAGAGAGAATACTTGTCTATGTAAGAGAGAATACTTGTCTATGTGAGAGAGAATACTTGTCTATGTGAGAGAGAATACTTGTCTATGTGAGAGAGAATACTTGTCTATGTGAGAGAGAATACTTGTCTATGTGAGAGAGAATACTTGTCTTTGTGAGAGAGAATACTTGTCTTTGTGAGAGAGAATACTTGTCTATATGAGAGAGAATACATGTCTATGTGAGAGAGTTTGATTGAAAAGGAAGTAGTACTGAATTCTCAGTTCCTGATTGGCTTACACATGAAGAAGGATTTGGGGTAGATGTAGCTAACGCCCACCTTCCCTATCAAGACGAGACTGAGTGACATGACAAGATGGATTCATTAATAACATTTTGCATACTCCAAATCCTGCGGCGTCATTGTCAGAAATGTTGTATCAAAGACGACAGCCATACACGGGGGCTGTTTCTAACGCTAACGTTGACAATGAAATGCGCCGGCTCTTCAGACCTGGATCAGGTGCATCAAGGAGCGGCAGCAGCACTCTGTCAGGAGCTAGTCTTAATGCCAGCCAAGTGATGGCGCAAACCCAATATCAAACTCCTGACAGAGTGCTGCTGCCGCTCCGTGATGCACCTGATCGAGGTCTGAAGAGCAGGCGCATTTCATCGTTAGCGTCAGAAATAGCCACTGTGGATGGCTGTCGTCTTTGATTCCAACATTTCTGACAACGATTCAAGCAAATCCACAAAAAAACTCAAATGTAGAATTACATAGTTGTTTAGGAAGCTATACCGACCCCCACTACTTGAGTCAAAAGTCCTAGATCAGTTTTTCAATTGATGAAACAAACTATCATTTAAATTAAATGCCTGTGTGAATACCGTCCCGTGGCACTGGGGTTTTAACCGTTGACGTCTTTAATTAGTCGAGTGGTCTTTACACCCTTGGCTACTAACCTAAGCTTCAATGCCACAACATGAATTTGATGTAAATCTGTTCACAACATTTTCCAGTTGGGACTTTTAGGATCCTATTTGAGTGTAGGCCCCTATGCACGATGAGTGCCCGCACCCATTCACTGCAACGAAATAGCTTCATGGATCCGAATCTGAGCTTAGAGACGCTTGACAAAAAATGTGTTTGGCGTGTGGTGCGTTTTGGAATTGTTAATGTGATGTGTTCCCATCGTATTTAAGACGAAATAGTTTACAAAGAAGAGGTTTGTTAATGTGACTGTATACATATCTCACTCATACTGGCTAATCAGCTAACATGTTAAAGTAGCCTAGTCTACATCCAAAGTCGCCGTCGTGAAACTAGCCTCTTTTTCACAAAAAGCTTCGAGGTAAAATTAAACCTTTAAAAACGTCTACATTTAGCCAATATTATTGTGCACAATTATTTTAGTATAGTTAATATGTAATTTAATTCCATAATTTCCCCAGGAATAACTGTAAAAACGTATTTCAGGAACGGGTCTGTCCTCCCTACAATAACGCCGCAGCATTTGGAGTATTCAAAATGTTATTAATAAGTCCAATGGCTTCATTAAGCCGCCCACTCTCTGCCATCTTGCCATGTCACTCAGTCTCGTCTTGATAGGGAAGGTGGGCGTTAGCTACATCTACCCCAAATCCTTCTTCTTCATTTGTAAGGAACTGAGAATTCAGTACTACTTCCTTTTCAATCAAACTGCCTTCCGTTTCAATCAAACTCTCTCACATAGACAAGTATTCTCTCTCACATAGACAAATATACTCTCTCACATAGACAAGTATTCTCTCTCACATAGACAAATATACTCTCTCACATAGACAAGTATTCTCTCTCACATAGACAAGTATTCTCTCTCACATAGACAAGTATTCTCTCTCACATAGATAAGTATTCTCTCTTACACATCCTGTTATTCTCTTACATATAGTAACATTCTGTTTCACACATACTATTTGTCTCTTACATATATTGTCAGACTTTAGTATGATGGTGCATATAAGACGGTATTTTTGTGTGTGTAAGAGAGTATGCCAGTTTATGTGCAAGAGTATAATGGTGTATATGTTTGAGTATAATGGTGTATATGTGAGAGTATAATGGTGTATATGTGAGAGTATAATGGTGTATATGTGAGAGTATAATAGTGTATATGTGAGAGTATAATGGTGTATATGTGAGAGTATAATGGTATATATGTGAGAGTATAATGGTATATATGTGAGGTCATGGTGTGTATGTGAGAGTATAATGGTGTATACGTGAGAGTATAATGGTGTATACGTGAGAGTATAATGGTATATATGTGAGAGTATAATGGTATATATGTGAGAGTTTAATGGTATATATGTGAGGTCATGGCGTGTATGTGAGACCAAGTATGAATTAAGTCCTATACGGCCTCTCATAGTATTCAGCATCCATGCTCTGTTCAACAGGATCAGAATGTGCAAATAATTTTTTAATATTAATTATTCTCACAATGTCAGTGTAACTGACAATTTCGCACAAGCCTGTAAATAAAAGTACATGGGGAGAGAACTAGGTAAAACCAAGGTGACGTTGAGGCTACAATCACAAGCGTACCCTAAGCAAAATATGCATTACCTGTTCGTAGTATGTTTCTACATTTCATAAAACACTGAACACTTTTTCTCCTGTAATATTAACGGACAGTGGGGTTAAATGTTCAATGACTGGCTATTGCATTCAAATGTATGCATTGACTCGGCAGCAATTGACTCCCACTCCAATTGTATACACTGCTACAGCCGTGTTGCTTTTTTCCAGAATATGTGCTCAGATTGACCATGAACAAGAAATAAAACTTATATCAGAAGTGTGGTGAAGTAAATGACTAAATGACTAAATGTAAGTAGGACAACGTTTTTTTTGTCGCCGGGTGCCATGGTGGATCCTAGTATCGGAGCTCCACTGATGTTGGCTTTTAATAGTTCTCATGCCCGCGCTTAACTCTGAGTTGACGTACTCCGAGTTGAGTTAACAAATTCATATCAGCTTTTCTGGAACCGAATTTTCGGAGTTTCCCATGTTAGGGTAACTCAAGTCAGAGTTCAGGGTTAATCTCAGAGTTAGTTAAACCCGCTACCTGGAATACCCCCCTGGACACTGTCAAAAATGGACACACACACACATACTGTAAACACTACTTTTAGAAGCAGTAATTTAACACAATTACCCACATCAATACTGTGTGTATGTCTGTGTGTACTATGTCACCTCCTTTCACCCTCCCCACCCCTCCCTTCTCCCCTCCTCCCTCCCTTCCCTCACATCTCCTATCATCTCCTCTTCTCTTCCCCTCTCCACTCCACTCCCCTGTCTCCTCTAACCCTTCTTTCATCCCCTCTCCTCCCTCTCCTCCTCCCCTTTCCTCTCCACTGCCCTCTCGTCTTGTCCTCCTCTCCTGTCTCCTCCTCCACTCACCTCTCCCTTCCACCTCTCTAATCTCCCATCTCCTTTCATCCCCTTTCCTCTTGTCCTCCCCTCCTCTCTTTTTCTCTCCTCCCCTCCTCCCTCTCCTCCCTCCCCTCTTCCCCTCCTCCCTCTCCTCTCTTCCCCTCTTCCCCTCCTCCCTCTCCTCCCCTCTTCCCTCTCTTCCCCTCCTCCCTCTCCTCTCTTCCCATCTTCCCCTCCTCCCCTCTTCCCTCTCCTCTCCTCCCCTCTTCCCCTCCTCCCTCTCCTCTCCTCCCCTCTTCCCTCCTCCCTCTCCTCTTCCCTCCTCCTCTCTCCCCCTCTCCTTTCTCATTTCCTTTCCTTATCTCCTCCCTTTCCCTCGCCGCTTTCTCCATTCCTCTCCTATGTACTCCATTCCTCTGCTCCTCTCCTCCCTCCCTTCTCCTCCTTTCGTCTCTCCATCTCTCTTCCCCTCCTCCCTCTCCTCTTCCCCTCCCCTCTTCCCCTCCTCCTTCTCCTCTGCTCCCCTCTTCCCCTCCTGGAAGGGTGGAGAGAGAGAGGGGAAGGTGGAGTGAGAGGGGAAGGTTGGAGGGAGAGAGGATGGGTGGAGAGAGAGAGGGGGGGGGGTGGAGAGAGAGAGAGAGAGAGGGAGAGGAAGAAAATGGGGAATTAAATAAAATGTGAAGGGACCAGGAGGAGGATAGAAAGATGTGGAGTAATGGGGGCATATCAGGGGTAAGGAGATGAGGGATGATGGGCAGAGGGGTCAGTTTTTTAATGACATTTTTACAACTGATATTTCTGTATATTTTATATAAAAATGTACAACTCAAAAATTGACAACTCATTTACAATTCCAAATACTAAGAGTGAAGTGTAGAAGGACACAATTGTCTTCTCATTTCCCCTGCAAGAGGGAATGGTGATCGGCTATATAGCAGCCTCATAGTTGAATCAAAACGAATAAATTTGCTAACTGGAAATATGCCCCAAATACGTAAATAAGCTTGACATTTATTTTGGGGGAAATCTCCCATTCAAAAAAAGCTCACTGGTAGCGATCATTGTCAGTAAAAACGCAAAATGCGATATAGCCCTGTGTGGAGAAGCTGACTCCGGTAAATTGTACTACTACTAGACTACTGCTGTGTTTGTCTTGGTAGAGGGGAATTGAAAAACTGGAGAAGGGCCCCCATTGTGTTAATATTATGGTAAATGTATAATGATTGTCCTGAATGTGAATTAGGCTGATCTGAACATGATCCTTGAGAGAAGTTACAGCATAGCACACAGCTATATTTAATCAGTAGGGAGAGACATGCTCTCACTGCATGGTTTGTGCCAGGCCAAGGGATGGCATAACTTGTCAGGAAAGAAATCAGACACCATAGGCTCTAGCAGGTTACCAAATTAGTGAAAGTTTGACAACAATAACCTCCCTACAAACACACACACAGACCGGGCGGGGCTCAGCCCACTTAGACTGGTTGAGACCAGAAGGTCTTAAACTCCTGGGTGGAGGAGTGCTGCAGTGTCTAAAGCAGGCTGCTAGCAAACATGCAGCCCTGTGTGAGGTGGACCCTGATGTCATTCTTCAGTGTCAGGTTGAAACACAACACACTTGTTTACCTGGGGGTGACAGTGCTCCTATCTTTGATGATTGTATTAAAGGAATAGTGCTTTGTAGTGGTATAGAAGATGGTTTACTTGGTAGTGATGGTATCACTCTTATACAGTGTGTCTATGTGTATGCATGAGTGGATAAAGTTAAGTTTACCACTCATGTTTATGTATGATATACTCTTTAGTAGATTATCAGTCCTTCTACATGTGGTTTATGTGTTTAAGTAATGTAATCTCTTGTCCTCAGAGATCAACAGAAGTCTGAGTCAGACCAGAGTCACCATGAGGACTTGTCCTCCATATTCACAGTGAGTTTTGTGTTAATCTAAAGTACAAACAAGACAGAATCATTGTAATCATTTTGTTTTACTGTGTAGATAGTTCCTGGTTCGTCTGATATCTTCCCTCTCTGTTTCAGGTGCTTGAGGAGACTGTCATCAGGTTTGTGAAGAAAGAGCTGAAGAGGATGAAGAGGATTCTGAGTTCAGATTTCCCAGAAGGCTTAGAGAGTCAGAGGGAGGACCAGGAAGTGGTGGACCCTGAATATCAGAAGCAGGAGAGCAGTGCCAGAGAGGGAGCTCTGAAGATCACACTGCACGTCCTGAGGAACATGAACCAGAAGAAGCTGGCTGACACTCTGGAGAAAAGTAAGAGACTCCATATTTAGTCTTAGTTGACTGACTGATGGTACATGATGAATGTTAGATATACAAAGAAAGTTATGAGAATCAGAGTAACCCAACGTTGTATAGATCACCTTGTACTATGTGTGAGTATACTAAGCTGTTTCATTATTGTCTACCAGATAAATGATCATAGATTTGAAATATGTTTTGAATTGAATGTAGAGGAAACATTGTCAGTGAATAATCTGTGAATAATCAAAACTACGTTTAACAAAAACACACACTTAACATGTGTTGTTTTTTGTTTAGATAAGCGTGCTGAGATTTGTCAACAGAAACTCAAATCTGAACTAAGGAAGAAGTTTGAAACTGTGTTTGAGGGCATAGCTAAACAAGGAAATGCAACTCTTCTCAATAAGATCTACACAGATCTCTACATCACAGAGGGTGAGAGTGCAGAGGTCAATAAAGAACATGAGGTGAGACAGATTGAGACGGCATCCAGGAAATCAGCAAGAACAGAAACAACCATCACATGCAACAACATCTTTAAACCCTCAGCTGGACACCTATCAGAATTGTTCTGACAAAAGGAGTTGCTGGCATCAGAAAAACTGTCTCTGTGCAGACGTTTATCACAGATTGGGCTGAGGGACTAGCCAATCAGGAAATCCAGTTCATCTTTCCTCTCCCGTTTCGAGAGCTGAATATGGTGGATGGAGAAGAGTTCAGTCTGATGGAACTTGTCCATCACTTCTTCTCAGAAACCAGAGAATCAGGAATCTTCAACTACGACAAGTACAATGTTCTGTTTGTCTTTGACAGTCTGGATGAGTGTCGACTGCCCTTAGCCTTCAAAAAGAACAAGAGCTGGTGTGATGTCACAGAGTCCACCTCAGTGGATGTGCTGCTGACCAACCTGATCAGAGGAAACCTGCTTCCCCCTGCTCTCATCTGGATCACCACTCGACCTGCAGCAGCCAATCAGATCCCTTCTGAGTGTGTTGACCTGGTGACGGAGGTAAGAGGGTTCAATGACCCACAGAAGGATGAGTACATCATGAAGGGATGCAGTGATGAGATCCTGGCCAGGAGAATCATCTCACACATCAAAACATCAAGGATCCTCTACATCATGTGCCACATACCAGTCTTCTCTTGGATTTCTGTTACAGTCCTTGAACACAGAACAGAGAAGAAAGAGAAGATGCCCAAGACCCTGACTGAGATGTACACAGCCTTCCTGCTGTTACAGACCAAACAGAAGAAAGTGAAGTATGCTGGGAAAACTGAGACCGACCCACACTGGGATGAAGACAGCATTCAGAGTATTCTGCCACTGGGAAAACTGGCCTTCCACCAGCTGGAGAAAGGCAACCTGATTTTCTATGAGAAAGACCGGACAGAGTGTGGAATTGATGTCCGTGATGCCTCAGTGTACTCAGGAGTGTTCACACAGATCTTCAGAGAGGATGGTAAAGTCTTCCAGGAGAAGGTGTTCTGCTTTGTCCATCTGAGCTTTCAGGAGTTTCTGGCTGCTGTGTTTGTGTTTCTCTCATTTATCAACAACGATGAGAATCTGATGTCTGAGACTCAGTCAGTTTCCTGGTCCAACCAAGTGTTGGCTCTTTTCAGAGAGAAACCAGAAGTTCGATTCTTCAAGAGTGCTGTGGACAAGGCCTTGCAGAGTAAGAATGGACAGCTGGACCTTTTCCTCCGCTTCCTCCTGGGCCTCTCAATGGAGTCCAATCAGACTGGCTTACGTGGCCTACTGACTCAGAAAAGTAACAAGACTGAGAGACATGAGGAAACAGTAGAGAACATCAAGGAGAAGATTAGAGAGGATCCCTCTCCAGAGAGATGCATGAATCTAACTTTATATTCAACACCCATTGACACTGTATGACTATGTTTAGCCTGTGTTCTGCTCCTCTCTCTCACCAACCGTCTCTGGAGGAGGGGATCCCTCTCTGAATTGCTCCTCCCAAGGTTTTTTCCATTTTTTCTCCTGTTGGGAGTTTTTCTGGGAGTTTTTCCTTGTCTTCCTTGAGGATTTAGGTTGGTTGAGGGGCAGTTCTATGGGCGTATGTGAAGCCCTCTGTGACATGCTTGCATGAAAAAAAGGGCTATACAAATACATTTGATTTGATTTATATTCATCATTAGCTACATATCTTTAGGTGGCCTGGCTCGTTATCACAAACAAAATCTGGCAAGCAACTGAAACTAATGCCCTGAAACATACAGTATGTTACATAGCTAATAGTTAATATTCTTTATTTCTACCTCTAGAAGATAGTAGTGTTTGTAATCCATATCATGATAACCTTCTACAGGCTGTCACATCACAGAGGAAGGCTGTGCTTCTCTGAGCTCAGCTCTGAAGTCAACCTCCTTCCTGAGACAACTGGATCTAAGTGACAATGATCTGAAGGATGCCGGCATGAAGCTGCTCTCTGCTGGACTGGGGAATCCACTCTGCAAACTGGACACACTGAGGTCTGTATTTGTGTTCTACATGAGACAATAGTCAAGTTATATACATGTACATGTATTTGTATGGTTGGTTTAGACAACAGAGTTGCACTCATGGCTTCATCAAAGTGAGAGCTGGAGGGACTATCATCTGCAGCACCTTTATAGACTCTTATCTAAATCAGTAGCACACATAATATCACTTTCCCATTGTGGACATGTGTGTCTTTGTGGTTGTTGTGATGTTAATTCTTTTTTACATTTTACGAATGTTGGGGTCACTAGGAAAAGTAAGACATTTGAAGTTGGGGAAAAAAACTGTTTGGGGGTTTTCTCTGTTGTTAAAAATCATAGCAGTCATGTTTGACCCTTATGACAACACAAGGTAAAGATATACTATTCATCATATTATTGTACATTTACCTGGGCAGGGAGTTATGCATCTAGCGGCTTTTGTGTTGTTGTTTAAAATGTTCTAAGTCTTTAATCAATCTTCAAAATTCAAAAAACGGCACTGGAACTCGGCAAAGTTTGATGCAAAGGGTTTACATTTATGCATTTAGCAGACACTTTTATCCAAAGCGACTTCCAAGAGAGAGTTTTACAAAAGTGCATAGGTCACTGATCATAACAACGAGACGCCCCAAACATTGCGGGAAGCCAAACATGAAGCATACATTGTGAAAAACAAATAAGTCCTAAAGGGAAGAACCATAAGAGCATGTAGTTAGACAAGTTACAATTAAACAGCATGAACCTCAAAAGTGCAAGAGTGTACCTGTGGAAGAAGCAAGCAACAATAATATATTTCACGATATTTCAATAATTTAAGACAGTTACAACAAACCAACAAGAGCAACAAGTCTCTCAATAACAGTCATTGTGATCCTGGAAGAAACTAACATCAGGTCCAGCCAATCATTCCTAAGTGCCGTTGTACTCCCGGAACAAGTGCGTCTTGAGCCTTTTCTTGAAGGTGGGGAGACAGTCAGTGTCTCTGATGGAGGTGGGGAGTTGATTCCACCATTGGGGGGCCAGACAGGAGAAGAGCTTGTGTTGGGACTGGGCGCTCTTGAGCGGTGGGACCACCAGACGGTTGTCAGAAGAAGACCGTAGGTGGCAGGTGGGGGTGTAAGGCTGGAGGAGAGACTGGATGTAGCCGGGTGCAGTCCCGTTCACCGCTCGGAAGGTCAGTACCAGGGTCTTGAATCTGATACGGGCCGTGATGGGAAGCCAGTGGAGGGAGATGAGGAGCGGGGTATCATGGGAGCGTCTGGGTAGATTGAAGACCAGACGGGCTGCTGCGTTCTGAATCCTCTGGAGAGGGCGGGTTGCGCATGCTGGGAGACCGGCGAGGTTTATTGGTCTTCAAGATGACAAAAATCCCAATAAACGTGAGCAGGTTCCGGAACCCAACTGATCTTTACCCCCCAGGCATGCAATTATATAATGCTCACCTATTTTCATGTGTTATTTTACTATTGGTGATTACAGATGGACTCAGATCTTACGCATAACACAATTGGTCACCTGTTCTGGGGGTTTCAGATTTCACTCGCACCTTAGCTTTGGTGCGTTGACCTTGCTTAAATTTGGAGATGTACATTTTGCTGCTGGGTGACAATAATAAATAACAACACCCATAGGAAATGATCAGACTGATATTCTTCATTTTTGTCTCTAGAAGATAGCAGTGTTTGTAATCCATATCATGATTACATTCTACAGGCTGTCAGGCTGTCACATCACAGAGGAAGGCTGTGCTTCTCTGAGCTCAGCTCTGAAGTCAACTTCCTTCCTGAGACAACTGGAGCTAAGTAACAATGATCTGAAGGATGCCGGCATGAAGCTGCTCTCTTCTGGACTGGGGAATCCACTCTGCAAACTGGACACACTGAGGTCTGTATTTGTGTTCTACATGAGACAATAGTCAAGTTATATACATGTACATACATTATATACATGTATTTTTATGGTTGATTTAGACAACAGAGTTGCACTCATGGCTTCATCAAGAGAGAGCTGGAGGGGCTATCATCTGCAGCACCTTTATAGACTCGAATCTAAATCAGTAGCACATATAGGTTTCAGATTTCACTCGCACCTTAGCTTTGGTGCCTTTGACCTTGCTTAAATTTGGAGATGTACATTTTGCTGCTGGGTGACAATAAGTGTTTCTATTTAAACAGGTTCTGTAGCCCACAATTACGATGAGGCTGCGCACGCTGCTTACACAATGAGGCTCGTTGTAAATCCTCCCTACCTAGGGCTAGTGCTGACCTTGTGCAGGCGGCCACAGATAAGATTAGGTAGCTAGGCGGGGGGCCAAAAACAGTGGATCTTGACTTCTAGCTCAGGACTCTGGCAACTCTGGCAACTCAGGCAACATCCTAAGAAGGATGTTGCCTGCCTCCAGGTGGCCTTCTCCCTCACTCCTCAGCCTCTGTCACCCAGATCTCAGGCGCAATATCTTACATTTACATTACATTTAGTCATTTAGCAGACGCACTTATCCAGAGCGGCTTACAGTAAGTACAGGGACATTTCCCCCGAAGCAACTAGGGGGAAGTGCCTTGCCCAAGGACACAACGTCAATTGACATGGCCAGGAATCGAACTGGCAACCTTCAGATTACTAGCCCGACTCCCTCACCGCTCAGCCATCTGACTCCCCATCTTCTATCGTTTATTGGTAATAATACTCAGTCAACAGCTTAACATATGGTTTCCAGTAATATAAAATAATACTAAAAGGGGTGATTCGAGAGTTTCATTTTCAATCAGATAAATCCATAATCATACCCATCTTCATCGTTTCAACAGTATGGTGTCAATTTCCACGTCAGTCCCTGTGGTTGACGCCTCTTCCATTGCATGAAGGGTTTCGGATTAGGAATAGCAAGAACAGTGTGCTTGGTGTATAATACTAGTATGTAACTGGCTATTTATTTATTGGGTGTGCTTTGCCTTCGGCAAGGGCACAACCTTTGTTCTCTCACATATATATTTATTATTAGTGTGTTTGCTGCAAGCAAAAACACTATTGTTATTCTGCATACTTATTAGTGTGTTTGCTGCAAGCAAAAACACTATTGTTATTCTGCATACTTAATATTGGGTGTGCTTTGCCTTCGGCAAGGGCACAACCTTTGTTCTCTCACATATATATTATTATTTTATTTATTTTTGCCCCCCTAAAACTCAGTCAATATTTGGCGTACATAGACAACCTAGGTGTCAAAAGTTTCCTCTTGGTAGCGATTGAGTTGCTTCTATTGGGATTTACGTTCCGTTGCATGGTTTAGGCTCAAGTTAAGTTTTTGTGGCGAAAAGTGAAGCTAACGGTGGCTAATTTGCTAGCCACAGTCACTGACGTTACTAACGTCACTACGTCACTAACGTCACGAAAACACACGTGACTACCTTTGGCAGAACATTCGTTTCGCATCTGTTAACTTGGGGGATAGCTAGGCTAACTATAGCTTTACTGCAAGGCAGCTGCAGAAACGCCACAAGCAAAGAGGCCAGGGTGATAACTATTTACTAATTTTACTTTGTGATATGACACACAATTGTGATGTGTAATGTACAATATAAGCTGATATTATTAAGGAAGTACATCTACTTTCGGAAACAGTAGTCTACTATTTCACTGAAGTATTAGCATCATGACATTAGCCTGTGTTGCCCGGGCAACACATACTACAGTGGTCTATGGTGTATCTGTTTTCAATCATTAAAATAAACATTCCTCACATATACATTTTCGTTGTAGGATTTATTCCGACATTAGTAAACGATTTGTTGGTGAAATTACCATTACATGTGGTTTCAAACCAGTGTAGCTCACTGCAACGCTGTAGCTTACGCGAGACACACTACAAAAACATCTACATTACACAGCTGTTTATGAAGTCAAACGGCGACAGAACATGTTCGGCACTCCCCTTACTTAAATCAAAAGTTTATCTAACTACTAACCTGAACTTCATTGCTACAGCCTAAACGTTGTCAATCTGTTCATGAAAATAATTAATTTCAGCCTAAACCGTACAACGGAACCAATTCAACCAACGCAATCGCTACCAAGACGAACACAGCAGTAGTCTCGTACTGTACCGTAGTAGTACAATTTACCGGGGCAGCTTCTCCACACAGGGCTATATCGCATTTTGCGTTGTTACTGACAATGATCGCTACCAGTGAGCTTTTTATGAAGGAGCGATTTTCCACTAAATAAATGTCAAGCTTATTTACGTTTTGGGGGGCATATTTTCAGTTAGCAGATGGTACTGTTTGAATCGCGATTCCATCTTCTACTGCCGGGTAACGTCGTAGAATAATCTTCAAATGGGGTTCTTTATTAATGAATGAATGAATGCAATGACTAGGCTAAATGCCTGAAAATATCATGAGAAGGGAAAAACTTAAAATGACGTTTAAGTCATAGAGATTAGGTAAATTTTTACACCCGTCTGCCAAATTTATTCGTTTTGATGCAACGATGAGGCTGCCTCTTGCAGGGGAAATGAGAAGAAGACAGATTTAAGATAGACTATTTTGTTTAAAAGTTATGACCACTGAAGTGATGAGTGGGATAACGCAATTCCAAGCTAGCGCGATGGCTCTCCATAACTAAAAACGGTTCTACTTTTTTCCACAATCGACCTAATTGGCCAAACAAGGTATGTACATTGAACTTAAAATGTACATAATCTAGCTAGATTATTTTTCTTTAAGAAAGTTTCACAGAAATCTGCAAAAATCGAGGCTCAACACTGTCATCCGACTCAGCCAGTCACGAACAGCCAAACCGGGGTCACGAAAGGTTTACTGCAGCTGGCGTTACTACGAACAAAAGCTTCGTAACTGAAAAGTTTTTACTTTTAGTTGACGATTTTGATTACAGACGTTAAGAAACTTGTCTTTACTCTAAATATCTTCTCCGTTTTCAATTTGAAGCAGTAAATCTAACACAGTAGGAATTCTCCCACGACATCCGCTCGCTCTGCTTTGAGAAATATGTTTTCTCAGTCCACCATACATTAGACGAGCTAATGTTCGAGCACTTTCAATACAAGATACAGGCCATGTTAGAGTTGATATATATACATAAATTGTGTGGGCAATGTAGAACAGCAGACAGATTTGAAATATGATCTTTTGTTTTAAAGTTCTGGTCATTCTAGTGACGAGTGCTTACAACTCTAGCTACGACTGTCATCATACAGTACTGTACTAGCTGCCATAGAACGGCGAAACTAGCTACGACTATCGTTCGTTACCTACAAACAAATGCTTCCTAACAGTATTTACTTTTTATCGGCGATATTGACAACAGAGGTTAAGGAACTTGTCTTTAATCAAAAGATCGTCTCCGTTTTCAATTTGAAGCAGTATCTACCTTACTGTAGGAAATCTCCCATTGCATCCTCTCTAGCTTCTTCGGCTAAAGATGGACGACAATGACGATGCATGCATTATTCACGCCTACGGTGTTAATACAGTCTGTAAAAATACCACTTTGACACACTTGCAAGAAATGATCCGCTAGCTAGATGTAGCATGATCTTATTTACCACCCACAATAGTTCTGATTTTTTGCAGCAGCAGCATTCTGAGTTAGAGTAGATAGCTTTTCCAGTTGCACAACAAAGTCACATAGTGTGACGAGATTGAATTAAAAAAAACTCACCAGGGACAACGACAACATTGGCAACCCTGCACTATGGATTATTATTTTGATGTCATCTTTAAATTAAGTGTCTGAACAGGACTGGTTGTGCAGGCACACATGATTAGTTTCTCCTTCATCTTGAACCTAAAACCTAGATTCTAGGTTAGAAATGTTGACAATGACCAACAGTTGCTACGTTACAAGAAACAAGGAACCAATCCGATTGGCCAACGCTCTTCACTGTTCAAACTTTTTTCTGTTTCTACATCTTTCAATTATTAATACTTTTCAGAATGGGTTTTATTCGCCAAGAAACATCACACAGACAAGGAATTTACTGTGGCAGGAAGGTGCACACATTAAACATATAAGAATCTTATATAAGAAGTGTACAAGTCTAACTAATACTAAGGTTTAAAAAATTAAATAAAATGGCTCTAGCATAACGCTTGAACATTTATGAAATTAAATAAGATACCCTTTTCATCACTCTTTTTTCTCCTTTTTCAACCGTGAGAAAATATTGCAATGCATAACAATGACAGATATACTTTTAACACTGTCTCACCATTTTGGTTTCAAAGCAACACTTTTTTTCACCTTCATACTGCTGACATACTTTTGTCTGCTATGATATTGATAACTGTTATGCAATATACTCTTCATCACTATATTTGCTCATTTTTCTAACTTCAAACTTTTTTCTGTTTCCCTGTTTCTCAATCTTTCATTCTTTAATACTTTTAACTAGTGGTGGGCCGTTATCGGCGTTAACGCGCTGCGTTAACCTGAGACTCTTATCGGGCGATAAAAAAAATATCGCCATTAATCTATTCTCAAAGTTGGGTTGGGAGCTGGGTCTGTACTATATGGAAGCAAATCGTTACCAAAATTCAAATGCAAATGCATTTCCAGAAATGCATTTGCATTTTAAGAATGTGGCTGCATTATTTGACTCATAAATGAAATAAGTAATCAATCATCCTATTTGCATTTTAATTTTCTTCTTCAAGAGTGCTCAATCTTTCACTTAATTAAAATGAAAAAGAAATAGACATTTGAGATTTAATTTTCAAAACATGCCCCAGCAAATAGATACCAAAATTCAATTTGAAATGTAAAATTTGAAAATTCAAATGCATTTCCAGAAATGCATTTTCATTTTAAGAACGTGGCTGCAAAATCGTGACCACAATTCAAATTCAAATGCATTTCCAGAAATGCATTTTCATTTTCAAGAACGTGGCTGCAAAATCGTGACCACAATTCAAATTCAAATGCATTTCCAGAAATGCATTTTCATTTTAAGAACGTGGCTGCAAAATCGTGACCACAATTCAAATTCAAATGCATTTCCAGAAATGCAAAATGAACGAAAAAGCATTCTGAGCGGCGCAGCAGAGTGACGTCAGTAGCCGCTCTTCTTCAGCTCCCTGCTGACCGAGCTACCCATCTTGTTCGGTAGGGGGCGGTGTGCACATTGCATTACATGGCAAATTGATTGAATTGCCGGGTCTTTAGAGGACGCATCATGGCGCTCCTTCAAATTGTTCAAACACTGATAGAATTAGCTAATATGGTAGAAACGAATAATATATCACAGTCTGATGCCCGTGACAGAGTACAACACGTCACAGAGAGCTTGGCTGCATACTCTGCAGTCACAGACGTACACATTAATGACGTTGCCATAGTAAACCTCTCTTCTGTCCTGGAACGGCTGGATGCTGCGGAGCCTCAAATGGGACGAGGACGACCAACCATCCTCATCCCGTTTGAGTCCATAGAAAACTATTTATTAAATGGTTTAAAAATAAAGGAAATAGCGGAGCTGTTCGGCGTAGGCCACCAGACCATCCGTCGGAGGATGCAAAGCAACGGATTGAGGTAACAGACTCCTTATTACTATTATTTGTAAAGGGACCGTGTTCACAACTAAACATAGGCTATTTGTTGCCATTTGATGCTTTGTGCCAAAGTTATAACCTGATCACTGTGATGTCATAAGGGATACAGTATAGTGAGCTGATAATTATTGAAATAACTCCCAACAGGGGAATGGTTTCATTCTTGAATACTCTTAATCGAGTATTCAAGAGAGCTGTGTTTTAAGAATAATGAATAGGATACATAATATTTTAGCCAAAGTTATTGTTAATTTACCATTAACAAAACGTGGACGTGATTTATTTAGTTGACCATGTCAACTCTGCAATGTGCAAGCAACCACACAGAGTTCCCAAGTTGTGCACCCGACTTCAGTAGGTTCATGTGCACTATCCCCCTTGGAAACTTGACTATGTGACCACAGCAGCATAATGTGATGATAGTGGCAAACACACAATAAGCTAAAAAAAATCACATCAAAATGACTGCTGTGAAAATGGTCAATACAAAAATAATTAAAAAAACCCATCTTTCTTACTCTTGCCAAGATAATTCTCAGAAATTGTTTTTTGTTTGTTTAGAATGTCAGACATGTATTCTGCACTGAGTGAAGAAGAGCTGGATGCAGTCATTGCAGAAATCCACCAAAGTCACCCTAACACAGGATACAGGATGATGAAGTCATTCCTTCATGCCAGGGGACTGCTAGTGCAAAGTAAGTTTAGTATGAAGTTTATCCCCATATGAATGCATTAAGTCCTCTGTAAGCTCAATCAGTGCACATTCTCTCAGTTTGACCTGTTATAATAATAATAATAATAATATAATAAACTTTATTTGTATAACTTTTCTAACAAAAATGTAGTTAAAAGTGCTTTATTTAACAATGATGATTCAAAGATAATAACATGATATAATTAAAATAAGAGAATAAAATAAAAATATAATTATTTAAATATTTCATTAGCATTACCTGTGCTGTGTTAACACTGATTTTTGAAGTGCTTTTAATATTTCATGTAATTTGTCTTTGAAATTTAACGTTTGCTATTGTGGTTGTAGTTACAAGAGTACGTGACTCCTTAAAAAGAGTGGACCCAATTGGGAATGAGGTGCGGGCCGTGGCCAATCGGACACTAAGACGGAGGCAATACTCTGTTCCTGCACCAAATGCAATGTGGCACATAGATGGAAACCACAAATTAATACGGTACATACTTGAACATACGATATATTGACTTTGTTCACCCGCTCCACAACTATTCTTCGTTGTATCCTACTGTTCTTTGTGTCAAATAAGCTGTGTATGAACCTTTTTCAAATTGCTATCTGATACCTTATATATTTTAGAAATGTTTTTTCTTCTTCTTTTCTTTTACCAATAGCTGGAGATTTGTTGTTCATGGTGGAATAGATGGCTTCAGCCGTTTAATTGTTTATCTGTCTGCTGCAACGAACAATCGGGCATCTACTGTGTTGGAGAGCTTCATTGGAGGCATCAACAAATTTGGTTTGCCATCACGTGTGCGCTCTGACAAAGGTGGTGAGAACATTGATGTTGCCCAATTCATGGTGGAACACAGAGGAGAGAACCGGAACTCTCACATTACTGGAAGAAGTGTCCATAACCAGCGGTAAGTTTTCAATAGCACTGTATTATGAGAAAACCATTTCAGGAGAATATAATGTAACAATAGTTATAGGGAAACCTATAAAGGGGTTTTATGTTATTGTTTTAATATTTATTGAAAGAGTTGGCGTATTTCACTCAAATGTGAGTGAAATCATTGCACTGTAGGGCTCTGAAAAATGAGTCAAAAATAGACCTGAACAGTGTGTAAGGGTTACGACAACATTTAGGGACCAGAGAACTACTTTCAAACTTTTTTATTTATTTTATTTCTTCTATTCTATTCACATAATTGTTGGATGTTATGATCTTCTCTCCTCTGAACACTGACATAAAGCTTAAAACATAAAACTTTATAGTGTGTAGTTTGCTTAGTTTGCTTGCATTTTCATACTTTAGGCAATTACTCCACCAAGACCAGGGCCTCATATATAAAACTGTGCATAGGGTCAGATGCGCTGTTCAATTTCCTCATTTATTCAGTCCATACCTCATTCATCAGCGGAGCTTTGCTGTCAGTCACAATATAAATCCTGTCTGGATACAAGTTTGTTACTCAGGACTATCTAAAGTTACCGCTTTTATGCACATCAATCTTTTATTTGAACATCGTTTTTGTCATCAATTCTAATTTTAAATAACTTAATTATGATTTTGTCAATTATAATTCAAAGCAAAAACATTTCATTTTGTTTGTAATTTTTTTCTTTATCGTGTCACTTGCCCTTCCAGGATAGAACGCCTATGGAGAGATGTGTACATCCAAGTCCTGGACCCATTCCATGTTCTCTTTCGAAACCTAGAAAGAGAAGGAATGTTGAATCCTGATGATGAGAGTCATCTTTTTGCACTCCACTGGGCTTTTCTGCCTCAACTACAGAGGCAACTGGCCTTCTTCATGGAATCTTGGAACTGTCATAGCCTGAGAACAGCAGGTAGCCAGTCTCCCTACCAACTTTGGGCATCATTCAGAAACCTTGAGGATCCTGATGAGGTATGTTAAAATGGTTGAGTGTATCATATTAGGAGCCATCATTTCAATTAAACATTAAAAAAACTAAAATGATATGGCTACATTTATTAAAAAAATTAATATGTAAAGGAGTGATCACCTTAAAATAAAAATGTTCCTTGTTAAAACATGTATATTATAGTTGGACCTCAGTTGAAACTTGACTGAAAATTTGGAGTTTGAAATTTTCATTTATGCATGCATACATACATACATTACAAGAAAAGGAATTTGTGAAAGCGAGGGGGACAGCAGCGGACCTGGTCCAGCTCTGCCCATTGGCTCTGCAGTGAACAGCTTCTCAATCAGCGTGCACCTCATTACCATTATTACAATGAGCATCCAGACCAGTCAAAATCTCATGTGTAATCATTTTGAGACAATTACAGAGAGACAGGATATGTTAAAACACCAGGTGATGACTCCTTTAAGCTTAGGAGAAGTGATTGCATAGCTTAACATTTTTAAAACTGTAATTGTATATCTTGAGGTGAAACATTTTAAGATGCCATAGGTTTTGTATTGTGTTGTATCCAAACAAAGCCTCAGTTTTCTGAAACAGTTACAAAGTGTCGTGGGCTGAAAACTGAATAGAACACCCCATTCTAGGCCTATCTAGGGAACTAGATGGAAAACTACCAACTGAACGAGTTTATCTTAAACTATAGGCCACTAAGCATAAAACCTAAATAGCACTACTGATTCCACGATCATGTAAGAGAAATGATTGTGCATCAGAGGTCATAACGAGAACATACAGAGACAATTAGCATACGAAGACAAATATTCCATTGAAGGACCCTGAGTGGGTCCTGCTGACCAGATAGTGAAAGACAGCTAATGAAGACCAGACTTTGAACATCTAGTACAAATAGGCCCAGATTTCTTGAGCAAAGGCTCAAGACGCACTTGTTCCGGGAGTACAACGGTACTTAGGAACGGTTCACTTGACCCGATGTTAGTTTCCTCAAGGATCACAATGACTCTTGCTTAGAGACTTGTTGCTCTTGTGGTTAGTGGTAACTGATTTACATTTTTGTTCTCGCTGTGATATATTGATTTATTACTGTTGCTTGCTTTTTTCCACAGGTACACTTGCACTTATAGCTGTTCATGTTGTTTAATTGTAACTTGTTTAACTACATGCTCTTATGGTTCTTCCCTTTGGCACTTACTTTGGTTGTTCACAATGTGTGCTTCATGTTTTGGCTACTCGCGATGTTTTTTGGCTATCTTGTTGTTATGATCAGTGACCTATGCACTTTGTAAAGCTCTCTCTTGGAAGTCGCTTTGGATAAAAGCGTCTGCTAAATGAATAAATGTAATGTAAATGTAAATTTCTGGGACCGAGGCAAACTGACATACACTGTTTAGATCGATAACTAAAAGTTATTCACACAGGCAGGTTCAAGGTACGAATTATGGGACTGCCTATCAACTATAAATACAGTCTGTTTTTATGATTAGGCTAGGCTCTCTCTGGTGCTGAGAGACCTAACCGAATGTGTTCCCTGTCTTGATCAATAAACAACCTTTGCATCTGAACTTGGACCAGACTCCCCTGCGCTTTATTTTGCAACCTGTTCCGCTAGAAAGCTAGCTACCACAAAGGTTTATGAAATGTGTAATATTCTTAAAATTCCAGTCGTCTTTTATTTGTGTTGAGGTGGAGGCAGACTATGGTATCGATTGGGATGGACCGTACGGCTTTGATGACCTTGGACGTCAAAGGGAACAAGTTGAAGTACCTCAAGTGCAGCTGCAGCGACACCTGACTGAGGAGGACATGGCTAGCTTACCTGACCCCAATGTTCCCTTCTTGGATGCACTGGACATCTACACAGCCACACTACAGCAGTTGATGCAGTGACAGTCTCAGTCTCCCCCTCCCCTTCTCCTATCCAGAACTACAACCACTACTGATATGGCAAGAATCAAACCCAGCATTTTTAAATACCGGTAACAGCATTACAGTCAATTAAGTTCACATGTAAAGGTTATAGTGCATTTTAGTTGCATTCTGGAAGCAAGAAGCACAACATTTTATTTTTATTTTTGAAGTTGTCTTTATTCCACAACCTTAAACATTTGTCAATAAAATATCACACTCCTTAACTGTATGATATTAAAATTTCAACATTATTAAACGGTTTAAGGGGATATTTCCTTATGGAGGTACTTATGTATGATTGACTATACAAATATATTCAACATAGAGAGAGTAGAACTATATTTTTACAGACTGTTGAAAAATAAAGAGAAGCATCACTAAAATTTACAAAAACTACAAACCAGGTGTGGAAATGTGGGAGTTAGGTTTCTCTTACTGCCTACCTCTGCTTTAAAGACAGTTTCTCAGATCAGTCCAAACCCGAACTCTGTAGATCTCATAGATGCTTCCAAGTTTTCTTTGAATGCCTGGTAACTTTGGCACTTCAGTGGGAGTTTCAGCGTTGTGAGGCAGGTTGAGGCGACTGGCAGAGTAATTTCCGGAGATACTTCAACATAAAGGTGCCCTACAAAGACAGTCATACCTTTTTGAAGTTTACCCGAACATCATTAGTCACTGCTTCACTGTAGAAAAATTGGACTTTCTACTGTAAAATAAAACATTGTTTACAAAATGTGATTTTTCACCAATATGTTTCCATAAATATGGACTCAATGTGAATAATTAGCAAAAGCTCTAGGATATGAACAGTGTTCCGAATCCGATCTGTTTTAACATGTATAATCTGACCTTTTTCAATGTAGTCTCTCAAAAAGCCTGTGACCAGGCATGTCTCCTCCATGTTGCTGTGGTCATCCTCATCCTCACTATCTGGCATTGGCCAGATGATCCTTTTCAAGATGGTCTAAGAAGTAAAAACATTTTCAAAGACTATCAATTAAAGGGTATATCAACAGAGTAGAGCTACTTTGCAAATATCACATTTAGAAAAGTACAGGTAGAAAAGGCAACCTTAATTGTATATAAAAATGGAGGCTTGTTATCTGAATGATAGAACTCCAAAATGTTACACTTAAAGCCTTATTCCAGTTTTATAATTACAATGACAATAACCATAATGATATTTATGTAAACAGTCAGCAGTTTCTTATGAGAAGCTAATTACCTGTGAGTCCATCACTTGTTCTGCTGATCTTGGGAAAAGGACCTCGGATAGGGCCGGACGCTCTTTAATCATAGTGACAACACCGCTCTCTTTCAGCCCCCTACGGAGCTGCTTCATTTGTGTTCTTCTCCGTTCAATGACCTACAAAAATAAATAATAAATAAGTTTAAGTATAATTTAGATACAGTTGTTGGTGAAAAAAAGACATTATTACACTAGTGAATCTGTTTTTTTTACAATATACTTAGCATAATTATTTTTGGTTGGACTACTTTTAATGTTTTTTACCCAATAAAAGGGCGGAGAATTAAAACAACGAAATGCAAACATGTAAATCCAGACAAGGAGGTAGCCTAACTAATGGGGGAATTTTGTATATGCTATACATGTGTGTGAGTGTGTGTAAGTGCGTGTACTCTGTATTTATAAGTGCTTGTATATATATGTGGATATTTCAGTGATAATGATATTAATAACAGCAGCAAAGAAAAAAATAAAAATGAATAAAAATAATAGAATAAATAAGAAAAAAATTGAAAAAGTACTTAATTTCATTTATAATTATTCATATACCGCATGCTGTAGGATTTTCTCTGCCAACCACCTCCTGTTGTTATTATTGATGGGAGGAAGATCCCAGCTGAAGGCCAAGTTGTTCACCTCGCATTGTTCCTGTGGGGTCAGTTTTCTCTGACTATCAAGCTGCAATTAATAAAGTAAGGCAATGGTATATCACTTTTATGGTCTATGCTTTTTATGTTAAATACAAAGTAAACATATTTGCATGATAGCATAGGAATAATCAATTCAAGTGAATTTAAATTTGTTTTGTGTCATGACAATAAAACAACTTCAAGTGACACTTACTACAGACACCACATCAACAACATCTGTATCAGGGCAGTCAGCAACCTCAAGTGCAGCAGACTCCTCGTTACTTCCAACAATTAGCTGCAACATTGCTGGACTCAGTCCAGTGAATCGAGGACCTCCATGAATAAAAGAATGTCCTATGGCACGTCCAGCTACTCGGAAAAGGTCTCCATCTATCAGGGCTTTGGAAGTGGATGGGACCTTGTGATCGCCTGTCCCATTGAACAGAAGAGTTCTGGTAGTGTTCTCTGAGTAAAAAAAAAACAAGAAATACAAATAAAAGCTGATTTCTGGTGAGACAGTAGCATTATCCTGAGGTTTTTCAATCGCAGTTCAAGGAAATATCTAGCTCTAATAATGATTTACATAGTGTCACACAAACAGATTATGAGGAGTCAAAATACCAGACATGAGAGAAGACAATTCAGTTAAATAATACAATGCGCCCTCAGTTGTCAATTTGAGATCAATTTTGGTGACCAACCTTTCCAAATCCAACAAGAGCTTTAGGGCCACCTACTCAGAGCCAATTAATCCAACCCCACTACTTCTGTTTGAGGCAAAATTGTATGCTTTTTTTTTACAAACAAAACAATACAATAAACTGTTAAAACTCACCGAAGTCAAGGTCGAAACCAAACTGGATTTTTTCCATTACCATAGATAGGAAATGTCGTTTTACACCATCTCCAATAGCTGCAAATACAAGGAGTTACTCTGTAGACACATAGGAATGTGTATATAATGTAAGGGTCAATTTCAATAGGTGTTATTCCCAGCTCAACTACTTTCCTGAAGGTGTGCCTGATCATGGTTATTGTGACTGCTGCGGTAAGGCACATCTGGATTAATAAATTTGGCATGTAATGTAAGACAGGAAATAAAGGAGCTGCTTTAATCTAAGGAAGTAGTGGAGCAGGGCATTAAGCCTATTCAGCTAGTTAAAAGATTTACTTCAGTTTTAAGTTGTAATCATTTACATTTACTCATTTAGCAGACGCTTTCATCCAAAGCGACTTCCAAGAGAGAGCTTTACAAAGTGCATAGGTCACTGATCATAACACAAGATAGCCAAAAAACATCGCGAGTAGCCAAAACATGAAGCACACATTGTGAACAACCAAAGTAAGTGCCAAAGGGAAGAACCATAAGAGCATGTAGTTAAACAAGTTACAATTAAACAACATGAACCGCTATAAGTGCAAGTGTACCTGTGGAAAAAAGCAAGCAACAGTAATAAAAACAATATATCAAAGCGAGAACACAAATTTAAATCAGTTACCACTAACCACAAGAGCAACAAGTCTCTAAGCAAGAGTCATTGTGATCCTTGAGGAAACTAACATCGGGTCAAGCGAACCATTCCTAAGTACTGTTGTACTCCCGGAACAAGTGCGTCTTGAGCCTTTTCTTGAAGGTGGAGAGAGATATACTATTCATCATATTATTGTACATTTACCTGGGCAGGGAGTTATGCATCTAGCGGCTTTTGTGTTGTTGTTTAAAATGTTCTAAGTCTTTAATCAATCTTCAAAATTCAAAAAACGGCACTGGAACTCGGCAAAGTTTGATGCAAAGGGTTTACATTTATGCATTTAGCAGACACTTTTATCCAAAGCGACTTCCAAGAGAGAGTTTTACAAAAGTGCATAGGTCACTGATCATAACAACGAGACGCCCCAAACATTGCGGGAAGCCAAACATGAAGCATACATTGTGAAAAGCAAATAAGTCCTAAAGGGAAGAACCATAAGAGCATGTAGTTAGACAAGTTACAATTAAACAGCATGAACCTCAAAAGTGCAAGAGTGTACCTGTGGAAGAAGCAAGCAACAATAATATATTTCACGATATTTCAATAATTTAAGACAGTTACAACAAACCAACAAGAGCAACAAGTCTCTCAATAACAGTCATTGTGATCCTGGAAGAAACTAACATCAGGTCCAGCCAATCATTCCTAAGTGCCGTTGTACTCCCGGAACAAGTGCGTCTTGAGCCTTTTCTTGAAGGTGGGGAGACAGTCAGTGTCTCTGATGGAGGTGGGGAGTTGATTCCACCACTGGGGGGCCAGACAGGAGAAGAGCTTGTGTTGGGACCGGGCGGTCTTGAGCGGTGGGACCACCAGGCGGTTGTCTGAATAAGACCGTAGGTGACGGGTGGGGGTGTAAGGCTGCAGGAGAGACTTGATGTAGACGGGTGCAGTCCCGTTCACTGCTCGGAAGGTCAATACCAGGGTCTTGAATCTGATACGGGCCATGATAGTAGCCAGTGGAGAGAGATGAGGAGCGGGGTAACATGGGAGCGTCTGGGTAGATTGTAGACCAGGCGGGCCGCTGCATTCTGAATCCTCTGAAGAGGGCGGGTTGCACATGCTGGGAGACCAGCGAGCAGCGAGTTGCAATAGTCCAACTTGGAGAGGACAAGTGCTTGGACTAGCAGCTGGGTGGAGTGCTCAGACAGGTATCTCCTGATCTTCCGGATGTTGTAGAGGGTGAATCTACACGACCGTGAGACCGCAGCAATGTGGGCCGTGAGGGAGAGCTCGTCGTCCATGGTAACCCCAAGGTTCCTGGCAGAGGATGAAGGGGTCGCCGTCGCAGATCCCAGGGTGATTGAGAGATCATTGAAGACGGAGGGTTTAGCCGGGATGATGAGAAGTTTTGTTTTGGCGAGGTTCGAGGTTTAATCACTGTTCTTGTTACAAATTTTGCAGTAAAACACATTTAATGAAAGATACCTACCAGTCAGTATAACAGAAAATGGGCTTGCCCAGTCAATTCCAGTTTTTTTGTAGAAAGTTAGAATCTCCCTTTCACGATCTTCCTCAGTGGATCCGAGATCAAGCCTGGCAACCAACCCTGGCTTGAGTTCAGCATTGTTAAGCAAGTGACGGGAAAACATGTTGGCTGCCTTGTAAACATCAGGCTCTGTTGTCCACTCTGAAAATCAATTAATTATAAGTGAGGAAAAAGAGTTGATTTTAGACTTTTTAGGACAGCAGCTAAAAGTTCCCTCTATTTTGTAAGGACAACATAAATATCAGTACTTGTATTCATTAACTGTATATGGTTATAAACAATAAGACAGTTGCACCTTTAGAGCTACTACTTAGATTTTCTTCAAGTGGATTTTGGTTGCTTGATGAGCTAGCAGCAGCTGAGGTTCCTGCCTGGGTCTCTTCTGAGCTTCCTGACGGGGTATTCTCAAGGGTTTCTTCAGCAGTTGAATCTGAATAATTTTTTCTTGGAATGATAGCAGGAAATTGTTAATACACTGAAGAAATCTAAAACACCAATAACAGTTCAATGTGTGAGACACTAATAAAATAACAAAACAACATTTTTTGTGTCAACTGATGTTTTAGGAAAATAAAATGTTGTAGGACTTCACAATTTACACCATGTAGATTCATGTATAAACAAGAAATATGTCTCACTTCTCACAACAGTCAATGTGGCCTTGAATCTCAGAGAAGCTAAATATCTCTGCACAGTAGACACATTCCACCATTGGTCCAGTTGTTTGAGGAGTGAGGGTCACACTGGGAGGATCCTAGCATAAATGAGACAATAGTAACATAAATATGCATCATGCAATCAAACAACTTTCTTTACATTAGAGCTTGGTGGATTTTGTACAGACATATTTCAGTTGTGAGGGTTACTGGCTGGGGATTTCCTTGCCAATATTCTATCATACTCCAGAGAATGAAATACTACATACTACTAAAAATACATAATATTACCTGCAGGTCAATATCTTTTTGGAGTGGCCTTATGTAAATCGCAGCTTGTCCCACTCCAAGTTCTTTGTTGCACAGGCCCTCTGGAGTATACCCATTCTGTGGGCAAGGAAGGATTTCCAAGACCTTGGACCTTGTAGAGCCCCGGCTCCGAAGGAGTTGAACCCACCACAGTGCTTTAGTTGTGGAAAGTTCAACTCTAGGTGATCGGAAAAGTCAGATGCACCACAGTATTTATCTGAGAAAAAAAAAAAGTATTATAACCAGTTTGGGGGTCAAATGTAAACATTTGAGCTTTATTACAACATCATGGTGCCTAAGAATTAGCTAGCTGACCAATCTTTGACATTTTAAGTATCACAGCTGAGGCATTGGTCTTACTGACTGATGGCCACACCTGTGGCCTCACAACTGGTCTAAATGTCAATAACCCTCTGCACTTACACTTTCATTTCTTTCTACATTTAGTTCATTTTGTCTTAATTTAGTTTACTTTGTTTCAAGCACATGGCACATTACAGACAGAAGGCAATACACTTGGGTTTAGTTTTATGTCCTTTTGTGTCCAGTTTAGTAGGTCTGTTTTGTCTTTTGTGGGGAAGTTACATCGTTAGTTTGTTCAGTTAACTCACTTTATATTGAGTTTGTATTTCTTTTCTTGCGTTATGTTCTGTTAGGTTGACCTCTTTTATGTGCCCAAAGCTTTATTATATCTTTGTAAAACATTTTTCTTTTGCATTTTTTGGGTAAATAAAACCCCTTTTTTCAGTCAGATATTATGCAATACATACTTGTAGACCTACCTGGGAATGTGATTTTCCTTTCCCCTAAACCTGCCCTTTCAAGTGCTCTTTTTGCTGCTGGGAATGGGGCATCACTGCCCTTTCTTTTAGCCAGGCAGAAGAAAATGTGAGTGTATGTGGTCTTTTTTAATTTTTGGGTCATGGTGGCTGGTGAGGTTGACTTCCGTTGTACACCTCGTGCAGGGTAAGGACTGAACAACCTCAAAACCTCAGCTGGAAGAAATATGGCGGGAAAAGCAGAAGATAAATTGAACTGAATTGAACTTTATTTTGAATATGTTAAAAAGAAACAGAATGAAAAAATAAAATAAGGATAAAGTGTAGTTATACATAAACATACAAACATAAATGGTGAGATAAACATACAGTCCAACAATTCCTTTGATCAATGGATATTTTTTTGCTTAACATTTTAATGCAGAACAGTTGCTCACTGTGATGCGTCCTCTAAAGACCCGGCAATTCAATCAATTTCCCGGCACATTTGCCATGTAATGCAATGTGCACACCGCCCCCTACCGAACAAGATGGGTAGCTCGGTCAGCAGGGAGCTGAAGAAGAGCGGCTACTGACGTCACTCTGCTGCGCCGCTCAGAATGCTTTTTCGTTCATTTTGCATTTCTGGAAATGCATTTGAATTTGAATTGTGGTCACGATTTTGCAGCCACGTTCTTAAAATGAAAATGCATTTCTGGAAATGCATTTGAATTTGAATTGTGGTCACGATTTTGCAGCCACGTCCTTGAAAATGAAAATGCATTTCTGGAAATGCATTTGAATTTGAATTGTGGTCACGATTTTGCAGCCACGTTCTTAAAATGAAAATGCATTTCTGGAAATGCATTTGAATTTGAATTGTGGTCACAATTTTGCAGCCACGTTCTTGAAAATGAAAATGCATTTCTGGAAAAGCATTTGAATTTGAATTGTGGTCACGATTTTGCAGCCACGTTCTTGAAAATGAAAATGCATTTCTGGAAATGCATTTGAATTTGAATTGTGGTCACGATTTTGCAGCCACGTTCTTAAAATGAAAATGCATTTCTGGAAATGCATTTGAATTTGAATTGTGGTCACGATTTTGCAGCCACGTTCTTGAAAATGAAAATGCATTTCTGGAAATGCATTTGAATTTGAATTGTGGTAACGATTTGCTTCCATAGTACTACGCTAGCTATAATGACTTTCACCTTGATATTTTAGCGCGGATGTATACCTAGCCGAATTGCACTGTAGAGGGCGAGAACGAGTCTTTGAACCTGTGTGTATGCCTTGTGTATGAAATTATCACATCAAACGTAACGTGCTAACATGGATGCAGCTATGAAGCCGCCTGGTTTGCTTCAGGGAAAATGTATTTTTAAGAAGCTTCCCAATGGAAACCTCGACAAGAATAAGGTTGTTTGCACCTTGTGCTATGCGGAATTAGTTTACTGTAGGAGTTCTTCCAGTCTCAAATACCACCTAAACGCAAAGCATCCCTTAGCTAATGCGGAAGATGCCGGGCCAAGCACTGATGTAGCGCAGGGGAAGAGTCGTTGTCAAACTATGATGTTTGAGTGCAACCGAGGCAAGCCCGTCAGCACAGCTCTATCAGCCAAGCTAACTAATCTAATAAACAGTTAATAAACACAAGTACATCTTATTGAACATAATTTATTTTCATCACCAATTATATAGAACAGCTTTCTCAAGCAGTTTGTGATGCATTTTGGAAACAGGAGATGAGCCCCTGGTCTAATGCGCCACCTGGCTTGAGAAACCCGTTCTCAAAGACTTACTTTTAGTCATTATTTGGGTAGCACACATATTCTGAATGCCTTCAGTGGAATTCAAATGAGCCATTTTAATCTAGATTAACGCCAAGATTACAGTGAGATTAATCTAGATTAAAAAAATTAATCTATGCCCACCACTACTTTTAACGCTTAAAAATTTATGAAAGTCAATAAGATACTCTTTTCATCACAGTTTTTTCTCCATTTTCAACAGTAAGAAAATATCGCAATGCATAACAATGACAGATATACTTTAACACTTTTTCTCACCATTTTGTTTTTAAAGCACATACCTCTTTTAAAAAATGTGTAAAACCTTCAAGCCATCAAAACAATCGTTTCAACTGCTTTCAGCAAATACACACATTTTCTTCAGGAAATGTACCTTTCTAGTTATTTATTTTTTATTTTTAACTTTTTTTCCGTCGCCTACTCCTTTCACACTGTTTAAGATAGAAACACCGTTCAAACTTCATTTGATAAAGTCTGAACTGCTCTAGTGTGCTATTACTTTTCTCATTGATAACTTTTAAAGTTTTTAAGGTATTAAAGTTTAAAGTGCTAAAACAAATGAATGGGTTTCAATGGTTCAGAATGTTCAA
Source organism: Osmerus mordax (assembly GCF_038355195.1). Lineage (NCBI taxonomy): Eukaryota > Metazoa > Chordata > Actinopteri > Osmeriformes > Osmeridae > Osmerus > Osmerus mordax. The sequence goes on along the minus strand of NC_090050.1, from coordinate 1,898,807 downwards.
GTCAAATTCAATTGTGACGTCATGAACTGACAGAACTGTTTCTCAGCGCGTCAATTTTTGACACTGTTTAACACTTTCCTGCATGAATATGCAGACTTTTTCAAATAATATACCTGAACTGTTTTGAAGACAATATTTAGGGCTTTCTAATGATGTAAATATTTATATGATCATGTTAGGCAAATCATCCTTTATCAAGACGATTTCACAGAGCCATTCTGACAAAAATCTTCTCCGTCTGCATTACTTTTTTAGAAAACCTCATTTTTAACCACTTTCACTACAAGATAGAGGATATGTTAGAGCGTATGAAATGTCCGTACCTTTGTCGTAAATTCAGAACAGCAGACAAATTTAAGATAGACTATTTTGTTTAAAAGTTATGACCACTGAAGTGATGAGTGCGATAACGCTATTCTAATCTAGCGCGATGGCTCTCCATAACTAAAAACGGTTCTACTTTTTTCCACAATCGACCAAATTGGCCAAACAAGGTATGTACATTGATATTAAAGTGTACATAATCTAGCTAGATTATTTTTCTTTAAGAAAGTTTCACAGAAATCTGCAAAAATCGAGGCTCAACACTGTCATAGCCGACTGTCACGAACAGCCAAACCGGGGTCACGAAAGGTTTACTGCAGCTGGCATTACTACGAACAAAAGCTTCGTAACTGAAAAGTTTTTACTTTTAGTTGATGTTATTGAACACAGACGTTAAGAAACTTGTCTTTACTCTAAATATCTTCTCTGTTTTCAATTTGAAGCAGTAAATCTAACACATTAGGAATTCTCCCACGACATCCGCTCGCTCTGCTTTGACAAATATGTTTTCTCAGTCCACCATACATTAGACGAGCTAATTTTCGAGCACTTTCAATACAAGATACAGGCCATGTTAGAGTTGATATATATATACATAATTGTGTGGGCAATGTAGAACAGCAGACAGATTTGAAATATGATCTTTTGTTTTAAAGTTCTGGTCATTCTAGTGACAAGTGCTTACAACTCCAGCTACGACTGTCATCATACAGTACTGTACTAGCTGCCATAGAACGGCGAAACTAGCTACGTCTATCGTTCGTTACCTACAAACAAATGCTTCGTAACAGTATTGACTTTTTATCGGCGATATTGACAACAGAGGTTAAGGAACTTGTCTTTAATCAAAAGATCGTCTCCGTTTTCAATTTGAAGCAGTATCTACCTTACTGTAGGAAATCTCCCATTGCATCCTCTCTAGCTTCTTCGGCTAAAGATGGACGACAATGACGATGCATGCATTATTCACGCCTACGGTGTTAATACAGTCTGTAAAAATACCACTTTGACACACTTGCAAGAAATGATCCGCTGGCTAGATGTAGCATGATCTTATTTACCACCCACAATAGTTCTGCTTTTTTGCAGCAGCATTCTGAGTTAGAGTAGCTAGCTTTTCCAGTTGCACAACAAAGTCACATAATGTGACGAGATTGAATTCAAAAAACTCACCAGGGACAACGACAACATTGGCAACCCTGCACTATGGATTATTATTTTGATGTCATCTTTAAATTAAGTGTCTGAACAGGACTGGTTGTGCAGGCACACATGATTAGTTTCTCCTTCATCTTGAACCTAAAACCTAGATTCTAGGTTAGAAATGTTGACAATGACCAACAGTTGCTACGTTACAAGAAACAAGGAACCAATCCGATTGGCCAACGCTCTTCGACTGTTCAAACTTTTTTCTGTTTCTACATCTTTCAATTATTAATACTTTTCAGAATGGGTTTTATTCGCCAAGAAACATCACACAGACAAGGAATTTACTGTGGCAGGAAGGTGCACACATTAAACATATAATAATCTTAAATAAGAAGTGTACAAGTCTAACTAATACTAAGGTTTAAAAATGTAAAAGGTTTAGAATTAAATAAAATGGCTCTAACATAACGCTTTAACATTTATGACATGATTTATGAAAGTCGCTTTAACAGTGATGAAAAGATACTCTTTTCATCACTGTTTTTTCTCCATTTTCAACAGTAAGAAAATATTGCAATGCATAACAATGACAGATATACTTTTAACACTTTTTCTCACCATTTTGTTTTTAAAGCACATACCTCTTAAAATTTTTGTAAAACCTTCACTATTCAAGCCATCAAAACAATCGTTTCAACTGCTTTCAGCAAACACACACATTTTCTTTAGGAAATGTACCTTTCTAGTTGGGTGTGCTTTGCCTTCGGCAAGGGCACAACCTTTGTTCTCTCACATATATATTTCTTATAATTTATTTTTGCCCCCCTAAATCTTCGTCAATATTTGGCCTACATAGACAACCTGTGTCAAAAGTTTTGTCTTGTTAGCGATTGAGTTGCTTGTATTTTTATTTACGTTCCGTTGCATGGTTTAGGCTCAAGTTAAGTTTTTGTGGCGAAAAGTGAAGCTAACGGTGGCTAATTTGCTAGCCACAGTCACTGACGGTACTAACGTCACTACGTCACTAACGTCACGAAAACACGCGTGACTACCTTTGGCAGAACATTCGTTTTGCATCTGTTAACTTGGAGGATAGCTAGGCTAACTATAACTTTACTGCAAGGCAGCTGCAGAAACGCCACAAGCAAAGAGGCCAGGGTGATAACTATTTTCTCATTTTACTTTGTGATGTGAAACACGATTGTGAAATGTAATGTACAATATTAGCTGATATTATTAAGGAAGTAGGCCCACATCTACTTTCGGAAACGGTAGTCTACTATTTCACTGAAGCATTAGCATCATTACAGATTAGCCTCTGTTGCCCGGGCAACACATACTACAGTGGTCTATGATGCATCTGTTTTCAATCGTTAAAATAAACATTCCTCACAAATACATTTTCATTGTAGGATTTTTTATGACATTACATTACAAGTAAACGATTTGTTGGTATTAGATGATTTTCTGTCAGAGGAGGGGCCAAGGAAAGCACCACAATGAAAAGAGTTGACTTTGTTTATTAAGTCGAGCTGCTCGGATCACGTCACCACAACAGGCAGAGTGGTTGGCATGAGTGAGAAAACGTCTCTCAGAAGTCCTTTATATATGGCTGGACTGTACAAATATAGTTACCATTACAACATCTCCTTAAACGGTACTCATTCCACAACTTGATGCACAGAAGAAACCAACACACAGGTGATGCGGTCATCAATCATTGCTTGTACTATTCTCTGCATCTTGCACTTAACCTAAGTTGACCATAGCACATTCCTTGATCTATATGTGTATTGTCCATGGCCTGCTCCGTGACCTCTTGACCACAGCAAGAGACAACCTCACACATGTATAGAAAATCTGCGTATCAGTCCTCCCTTTTCTATCTTTGGAAATGGTTTTACCATTTTCAACACACGAATCACTGTACAAATGTCTGAGAAGCCTGCACCGTTTAAATCACACTGGAATCCAATTGAATTCCCATCACAATTATCAATGATGCATGAGTTATCAGTCACCCGTAATCTATACTCGCACAAACAAAACCTCACTCCACACTTGACAAAGAATGAGTAAAAGATCATGCGGCTAATCTACTCTACACTTCACACTTAGACAATCACTTGGTCAAAACTCCATCAGAGCAAGGATAAAATCACCAAATGTCATCTGTCAGTGTGACAATGCTAAGTTCACAACACTCACATGCTAAATATACATAACTCTCAACACAATTCATTACTACGACTATTCCTTATCACATCATTACATCCCTCACGTAAGGAAGGCTCTGAACTTAAATCATCATTGCACACAAACAAATTTCAAGAAAGAGGATGTCTTCATCCGGGGTTCAGCCGAACTCGAATTCCTCTCTAGGTATGGCCTCTCCTTCTCCATCTCCATCTGTCCGACTCAGTTTGCACTCATAATTAGACATTTCATGACATGCAACACTATCTCTATTAATCAACATTGTCGATGGAATCTATGGACGAGAATGAACTTTCAGAAGAAGTATCAGAACGTCCTCTAATGGACTTGATGTTAACCTCTATGTTACCGGTAGTAATAACCGGCATGTTAGTAATGGAGTGCAGAGATCTCACCATCAGTGCTCGAAATATTGGAAAACAGCAACCCATGAACACTATAACAAGTATGATTACCAGAAACACTGGTGCCAAAATTCCTACAATCCATGTCAGTAGAGAATTGCCTTTGAACATGTTAGCTATGACATCCAGGATCTGATTATTATGATATCCTCCTAACATTCTGGCATCTCGATTGGTCCTAACAATGTTCTCCTGTATGTCTCTAATGTTGTCAATAGCTTTCGACAAATTACCAAGACCTTCAGATTCTGAGGGAAGATAGGTGCAACATGAATCGTCACCTACAATAGCACAAACACCTCCCTGAGCGGCAGTGATTGCGTCCAAAGCATTCTATTATTTATGGTAAATTCTCTAATTGCAGCAACTTCAGCTCCCAACGCCTGAAATCCCATAAGTGTAGCATTAGCCACTCTAGCAATATCATGAAGAGTTAATGCTATCATGTAATGATTAGAATATTGAAGTTCAGTATTCCAAAAGATTGTTTTGAACACTAGCTGAGTACGTGTAAATATCCTGAAATCACGGGGTAAAGCACTATATCTATCAGCCAAATCAGTTGCATCAGTGTTTTGCAAATGTACATAACCCATAGTTTCCGTATTGGAACGCTTAGGTCTTGAACCAGTACGATGATGGGTCATGAATTCAATAGGTTCGACTACATATAATAGATCGTTCAACGTACTTACTCCACAAAGTCCTCTGAATAATGGTGGTAGACTTGTCCATACATTATCGCCACAACACCAATTAAAACCTGGGGTGGGCGTAGTTCCCATTGATGTAACGTGATATCCTAATCCCGGATACTCAAAAATGCTCTGACACTGAGCGATTCGCAAGAAACCTACTTCTTTTGCTCCAAAAGAATCCTTCTCTACTCCTCTAAGGCAAACTTCATAACTTGAGGACGAGTTGATATTAGCTGATACTTTAGTAGGAACTACAGATAAATCATTAGGCACGGAAACCATATGTTTCTTGTAGAATATTGTACATCCTACCAATGACGGCAAATCCTCAGGTACAGAGAATATAGTAGCATGAGAATTCTGTAACTCCGGCTCATTTCCCTGATTTATGGAAATATTTGTATAGATTATATACTGTGACATCATATTCAATAATCCTTTGGCTTTGACTACCATGTTACTAGATTTGGCTACGTAGATGTTATTCAGCATTATAATTGGTCGTAATGGAATCTTTGAATTAGGTTGATCACCTAACAAAGGATGCTTTTGCAATACCTACTGATAAGCAAGAAGGCACATGGATGGTAATCCTTCAGGACCTTGAAGTGGAACTGTCCAATAGGGAAACAATTCTTCTGTTGATTGAGGTAGCATGGAGCATGCATAGCAAGAATTAGGTGTTAGTTTTCGAACCCTACCTTTAAGAGCGTTGTACCATAGATTAGATACAAAAGGATGATCCTTATTGACTGGCATATCCTCATCGGTATATTTTACTTCATCATTTTCCTTAAAGGTTCCAGATAGATCATTAGGTGAACTTTCTGGCCATGATGTGGGAATTGGAACTCTCCCAAATACAGTACTAGGTGGTATCCAATAAGGAGCACATCTACCTTTCCAATAAAGTGGAAGATAAGTGTAAAGGTTGTTATCACAAAGCCAAATCATAAGATCAGTAGCAGGCCACGGATGAAGTGTTCCCAGGAAGATCCTCTTATCTGGACAACCCTGAGTAAAACCCATCTTATGCACTGTTTTAACGCCTTGTTTATAACTTAGACAAGTTAGAGGTGCCTTCATTCGTGTAGCTTTAATAAATATCGGTTGAATATTATCATAAGCATCCAAATCTCTCTGAACTAGAAACTTAGGAGTGAGCTTCTTCCAGAATGCATTACAGTACTCAACAGTAACTGTGCTGGGCTCGGTGAACATAAGTGCTTGACTTAGTATTAACACTTCTTCACCGTCAAGTGATTCGTATTCTGCCTTGATTGCTAGCGCTGTTTCCGTCATGATAAGATATTCCACTTTCTGAACATAGAATGGTTTTCTTCCTGTTGTCATCAATGGATAAATTAAACAAATCATATCTGATTCATTCATAGGAATATGATTCTGTACTTCCACTCCAAGAATACTTGTAGGTGTTGGAACGTTACGACGCACATGTGTATGAACATGCTGATCAGAGTTAGAATGTTCAGTTAATTCTTTTTGAACCACTATCCTTGCCTTGGTATCATCCCATGAATCATCATCCGAATTAGTTGGGTGTTCGAGCATGACCGCATAATTGACCGTGATCAACGCTAGTATGAAGATGATGCTCCGCATGACCACGAACTTGATCCGAATTCTCTGTGGAGTCTCCCCCATCCTTTTTTCTGGTTTTGTGGTGCTCACTGCTCGGTATTACCGCCAATATCTCCACTTCTATATATCATGAAACAGAAAGAGAAAAACAACACCATATCCACACTCAAGATAATGAAATATTTATGCTGAGGTGAGAAATATTACCCATCCTTTGATGTTCTGTCTGCATCATTCCATAAGTCCTATATCGCATCTGCTATAGGAGGTGCTTGTCGTAGTCGTGACGCATGGATCCATTGTGGTTGACCTTTAACCTTAACAGCTGTTCTGGTTACCAAAAGAACCTGAGTTGGAGGTCCAAATCTTGGCTGATCTTGCTGTACCAATGTTTTTAAACTGCGTACTAAAACATAATCACCTGGCTTAAAACTATGAATACTCTGCTCACCTGGAACGGGAAGAGAATTTGTTACATGTTGATTATTGTCAGACACAAAGACCATAACTGCTTCACATAATTTTGTTGAGTCTCCTGCAACAAAGTTAAATCATTCGCTGGTGTCTTGTCCATCAGCACACCTAAAGGAAAAGGTCTAGCCATTAAAACTTCATGGGGGGCCAATCCTGTACCTGAATTAGCCATAGCTCTGATTGATAGAAGCACCTGTGGAAGGGCGTCTATCCAAGTCGTCTGTTTAGTCTGATGTAGTTTCACCAATTTTTCTTTAATGGTCCTATTCGTTCTTTCCACTTGTGCTGAGCTTTGAGGGTTATAAGGAATATGAAATGTCCAATTAATCCCCAATGCAGCTGCCAATTGTTTAGTTACTCTAGACGTGAAAGGAGTGCCATTGTCAGAATCTATTCCATTTGGTATCCCAAAGCGAGGAATAACATGTTCCATCAAACACTTGACTACTGTTTGAGCGTTTTCTTTCCTTGTTGCGAAGGCTTCTGGCCATTTTGAAAATCGATCCACTATCACTAGAAGATACAAAAATCCTCTGCACTTGGGCATGTGAGTGAAATCTATCTGTAATTGTTGGAAAGGACCTTCAGGTTTTGGCAAATGATCTCTTTTAGCTGGATTGACATGTGGATTACAACGAGCGCAGATTAAGCATCTCTTAACAAAATCTCTAACTTGTTGTTCCAATCCAATTGTGAAGAACAATTGTGAAATATAGTGCATGATGCTTTTATACCCTACATGAGTAACGTCATGTACATAGGATATTAAGGATTCATACACTATTTTTGGTAATGCTATTCTGTCATCCACATTTTTCCATAAACCATCATCGCGCTTCACGCATCCTTTCTTCTCCCAAAGTTGAACTTCAGATTGCGTTGCCTGATTCTGAAACGATATTAAGTCATCAATAGTAAACGGAGGCTCTGAAATTTGAATATTCACGAAAGAGTGATTCATCCATGGTGGGAAGGAAGCATTTAACGCTGCTTCCTTTGCATGTTTGTCGGCCAAGTTATTACCTTTTGCAATATCAGAATCTGCCTTTGAATGACCCGCACATTTTACTATAGCAATGTTAGTTGGTAACATCATAGCATCTAATAATCCTCTTACTAAATCTGCGTGCTGTATGGGCCTACCTGCAGTAGTTACAAAACCTCTATTCTCCCAAATCTTACTGAAATCATGGGCCACTGAAAATGCATATTTGGAGTCTGTATATATGGTAACTGATCTATCTTTGGCGTATATACAAGATCTAGTTAACGCTACTATTTCGGCAGCTTGTGCAGAAGACACAGGTAATCTATGTGCTTCGATACAATTTCCAAAATTATCCACTATGGAACATCCTGAAAGAATAGTTTTATCATCTGGGCGCATTGATGAACCATCACAAAATAAAGTAAAATCACTATGTTCCAAAGCTGTTTGTTGTAAGTCTGTCCTTACACTGGATGCCGAATTGATGATATCCATGCAATCATGAGGAACTACATCATCTAACTCTGTTCCATGCAATAAAGCTTTTAAATGCACAGCTGGATTAGTGTGTGTGGCCGTGGAAATAGTCAAATTTTTAGTTCCTGTCAAAATGTGTTCGTAGTTGCTACGTCTTTGGCTTGTCATATGTTGTGTAGTAATATTCACTAAGATAATGTTCACGGTATGTGAAGTGTGTAATATCATGGGATGTCCAAGAACTATAGTTTGTGCCTTTTCCACCATCAAAGCAGCGGATGCAACAGCTCTTAAACAGGGAACCATGCCTTTAACTATTAATGGCAACATTTTACCGTAATAGGCTACTGGCCTAACTCCATTTCCATGTTCCTGTCCCAGAACGGCTGAAACTACTTCACCATTATCTGCAACGTATAAGTGAAAAGTCAGTTTGTAGTCGGGTAATCCCAGTGCAGGTGCAGTACACAAAAGATACTTGATGTGACGAAAAGCATGTTTCATTTCCTCATTCCACTGAATGACCTCTGGAGAGTCTTTGAGGGTGGATTTGCATAGTTCTGCATCATGAACTGCATATTCAGCAATCCAATTTCTGCAATAGTTCACCAATCCTAGGAAAGACAACATCTCAGTTTTGTTCCTTGGTCGTACAATGTCCTTAATGCTGTTCACTCTTTCCTATGACAGAGATAGACAGTCATCCTTTAAAATATATCCCAGATAGTTCACCGATTCTTGACAGAATTGAAGTTTAGCAAGTGAGGCCCGGTGTCCACCTGCTGCCAAATGTTTGAGCAGGGCTATCGAATCTGAGACACATTCTGTCTCATTTCTGGCCGCCACCAGAATGTCGTCCACATATTGCAATAAGGTCGAGTTACATGGGAGTGATAATTGTGCCAGATGCCTATTAACCATTGCACTATAGACAGCTGCTGAATCAACATAACCCATTGGAAGGCGTGTCCAAATATATTGTTGTTGTTGAAATGTGAATGCAAATAACGGTTGAGTGTTTTTATGAATAGGGATTGAGAAATATGCTGATGAGAGATCAACAACTGTGTACCATTTAGAGTCAGCTGGTAATGCTGTTAGTATTAAATTAATGTCAGGTACTATAGGTGAAATAGGTATGACTGCTTCATTAATCTTCCTTAAATCTTGTGTAAAGCGATACTTGTTAGTACCTGGTTTCAATATGGGATTAATAGGAGTGTTATTTGGGGACTGGGCTTTACATATAACGCCTTGCTGTAATAAACTGTCAATAACAGGTTTAATCCCCTCTTCTTTTTCTTTGGATAAAGGATATTGTTTAATGTAAACCGGATATTTACTCATGTTAACCTTAGCTTCATAAGGTGGTACATCCAACAATCCCACATGGTTTGCATGTAGTGCCCATAGAGTAGAAGGCACCTCACGCAACACAGATGGTGCACATAATGATATCTTAATATTACCATCATTACGAATCTGTGGTTTCACATCAGTTTGTACGTCTTTAATAAAAAAGTGAGTAGGTTCTAAGCCATACGTCCAGATGACACAACTTTTATGAGTCTCCTCATGATCAGGGGACTTCAATAAATAATGATTAAAAGAATCAACCAAATGCGGGACATCCGAAAAATCATTCCTTACTGCACACACAAAGGTCTCAATGTTATCAGAAGTAGTCTTCCATAATAACAGAATCCCATGTGGTGAGATAAATATGTTCCTTGGCACTTCCTGTAAGGTGTCTGGATCTATAAGTTTATCTGAAAAAGGAACGTCAACTGATTTCAGATTAACAATCCTAGCCGCTGCAGCAACATTACAAGAGGCCAATTTCTTAATACCACTAATGGTAGATAAAGTTTTCACAAACTCAACGTCTTCTAAACTAGACTTAGCTATATGGTATGTCTCAACACAACCAGAGAAAAGCTGATAAGCATTATTCGGGGGTATGTGGACCTCGATCCCATCCTGCGAACATAAGATGGTTGCATTCAATTTACTCAATAAGTCTCTTCCCAATAATGCCATTGGAGAAGTTGCGCTAACTATGAAAGAATGTTGTAATTTATAATCATCATGTAATGTTTCATCACCATGTAATGGAAGTGACATAGGGTCTATCTGAGGCTTACCACTGATGCCGACGGACTGGACAGTATTTTTACTCAGGGGACAATCAATATCTGTTTTCCTTAAGCAGGAAATGGTGGCTCCAGTATCAACCAAAATCTGCAACTGGTGTCTATCAAATGTGCCCTCAAGCGGTATTTGTCCGTCTGTCCATTCATACAGATTAGTTAAATAGGGTTCCACGTAAAATAATCCGACTTTAGCGAGCATCCATTCTCTCGGGGACATTTCTACTAAACTCTTATTCGGAACTTGCTTCAAATGTGGATTGGTCTTTAACATTTTTGACATAGCCTTACGCTCTTTCCGTGGTAGATCTTTTTCAGTCTTAAATTTAACTACCAGTGGCATATTTGTCTTACTGGATTGGCACCCCATGTTTACATGCACTTTTATAAAACAAGGTTAGTATACTTATATCCAGAGTCAAGTCTTTTATCTCACTTTAAATTATTTATTTATATCTAATATTTAATTATCTTTTAAGCAGATATTCTTATACTCAGAAATTTGGCACATGACTGTAATTTATCATAATACATTTTTAGTCCTTGGGAAACATTGCTCGAGTCTTACACTTCAATTCAACGTGTCTTTCAACGTTTTACTAATCACGTGCGCATCTACAACCATCAACCTAAGTTTTTATATCGTTACACCAGCAACGAGACTTGTTAACGGACTTTACAGTACCGGGAATCCTGCCCTTAAATTACTGACCTTCTAACCAAGTTTTGTTAGAGGATTTTACGGTCCATACGTCTTACCATGACACATCATCTAACACAACGGCCTTTCACCGCATCATATGACCTGCGCAGATACAAAACTATTTAACCAATCAGAAGCCAAGCGGTCTAGCCCTTGCTCACGGTCTGTGTCCTGTATCTGTTTCTGCGGTTTTCCGAGCAACTGTTAGGCCTTCCCCTATTACAATCAATTATCAGTCATCAAGTGAAATAAGATATAGTTTTCCAATTTTCTATTAATTCATTCGACTAGCTCAAAGTCGTGCCTCCTGCCTTCTCCTGTACAGAAATCATCATTTCCCCCTTTAAAATTGACCCAGGTTCGTTATCCCAGCAACCAGTACCCACAGGTAAGCAGAAGTTAACACATTTAATCACAGTCTGCTCACCTGGGTTCTAGCTGAAGATCCTGTTCGTGACGCCAACTGTTAGATGATTTTCTGTCAGAGGAGGGGCCAACGAAAGCACCACAATAAAAAGATTTGACTTTGTTTATTAAGTCGAGCTGCTCGGATCACGTCACCACAACAGGCAGAGTGGTTGGCATTGTTACGTCCCCAGTCCTGTCATGTGTTTTGTGTGTGCGTGTTTGTTTTGCTCTGTTTCCATTCTCTACAGGTGGCGACCTCTTTACCACTCATCAACCAACGACTCCTCACTCCCGTTACCCGTTGTCCAGCTGGTTCTTGTTGTCCGTTATCCAATCCCGTCGTCCCCTCAGCTGTATATCTATCACTGTTTGTCTTGTCATGAGAGGTGGCCTTTTTGTCCTTTGGAGAGCTCCTTCTTGGTGTGTTTGGCTGTGAAGGTTGTGGAAACCTGAGAGACCCGTTAGTTGATAACTGTTTTGTGTTGTACTGTAATTCACTGTTGTTTGATAATCCTTTTTTTTGTTAACCTTATTTCTTTTGTCTTCCCAGGGAGGAGGGGAAGCACCTTGTGTGTTAGGCAAGACGCCCTGGGCTTACATCACCCGTAGGGTAACTTCCTTGTCTAAACACATCAGATTAGATCTGGGCGGACCACCCCCTGTATTTTGGTTAGGGTGTTCTGCTTGAGCGCCAGTTAGTCAGTATTGTTTGGTTGGTAGTTAGGACAGGTAAGGGTGGGCTGTCTTTTGTTTTCTTTGCTTTGGTCCCGTCCAGCCCCTTCTCCCTACTATCGCCGTGGCTAATAAACGCCCTTATTTTGACGGTGACATTGTGTCTGTGCCCTTGCTTGCACCACGACTCCATGCCTCTTTTTTTCTGACTGCTGGGGGTTCTTGAGCGGCGGGGTGTAGCTTCCCCTCCCTAACGGGAGTAGTGCGTAACAGCATGAGTGAGAAAACATGTCTCTCAGAAGTCCTTTATATATGGCTGGACTGTACAAATATAGTTACCATCACAACATCTCCTTAAATGGTAATCATTCCACAACTTGATGCACAGAAGAACCTACACACAGGTGATGCGGTCATCAATCATTGCTTGTACTATTCTCTGCACTTAACCTAAGTTGACCATAGCACATTCCTTGATCTATATGTGTATTGTCCAAGGCCTGCTCCGTGACCTCTTGACCACAGCAAGAGACAACCTCACATGTATAGAAAATCTGCGTATCAGTGACTGTCTCTCAGAAGGAGAGGGATGGAGAGAGAGACAGTGGGAGGAGGGTGACTGTCTCTCAGAAGGAGAGAGGGATGGAGAGAGAGACAGTGGGAGGAGGGTGACTGTCTCTCAGATGGAGAGAGGGATGGAGAGAGAGACAGTGGGAGTGGGGTGACTGTCTCTCAGATGGAGAGAGGGATGGAGAGAGACAGTGGGAGTGAAGTGACTGTCTCTCAGAAGGAGAGAGGGATGGAGAGAGAGACAGTGGGAGGAGGGTGACTGTCTCTCAGAAGGAGAGAGGGATGGAGAGAGAGACAGTGGGAGGAGGGTGACTGTCTCTCAGATGGAGAGAGGGATGGAGAGAGAGACAGTGGGAGTGGGGTGACTGTCTCTCAGAAGGAGAGAGGGATGGAGAGAGAGACAGTGGGAGGAGGGTGACTGTCCCTCAGAAGGAGAGAGGGATGGAGAGAGAGAGTGGCAGTGGGGTGACTGTCTCTCAGATGGAGAGAGAGACAGTGGGAGGAGGGTGACTGTCTCTCAGAAGGAGAGAGGGATGGAGAGAGAGACAGTGGGAGGAGGGTGACTGTCTCTCAGAAGGAGAGAGGGATGGAGAGAGAGACAGTGGGAGGAGGGTGACTGTCTCTCAGATGGAGAGAGGGATAGAGAGAGAGACAGTGGGAGTGGGGTGACTGTCTCTCAGATGGAGAGAGGGATGGAGAGAGAGACAGTGGGAGTGGGGTGACTGTCTCTCAGAAGGAGAGAGGGATGGAGAGAGAGACAGTGGGAGGAGGGTGACTGTCTCTCAGAAGGAGAGAGGGATGGAGAGAGAGAGTGGCAGTGGGGTGACTGTCTCTCAGATGGAGAGAGAGACAGTGGGAGTGGGGTGACTGTCTCTCAGAAGGAGAGAGGGATGGAGAGAGAGACAGTGGGAGTGAGGTGACTGTCTCTCAGAAGGAGAGAGGGATGGAGAGAGAGACAGTGGGAGTGGGGTGACTGGCTCAGATGGAGAGAGGGATGGAGAGAGAGACAGTGGGAGAGGGGTGACTGGCTCAGATGGAGAGAGGGATGGAGAGAGAGACAGTGGGAGGAGGGTGACTGGCTCAGATGGAGAGAGGAATGGACACAACAAGAAACAATCTTGACAGGGAAACTGGAGAATGGTGCCATACAAAATAAGTCAGTAAAATTGATTCCCACTGTATGAAGGTGTAAACAAACAACCAAACACAAAGCTATATACAGGGTACAGGCATAAAGACAACAAGATAAAATATGGAAATTCTCCTATCAAGTTCAAAGTCAACACAAAACACTGTCCTTATACAAACAGCTCTTTACACATCATGGATCAGTTCCCTCTCCTGGGGCCCGTTCTCCGTACGTCGCTTATTACATCCGAGATCAAATGACACATCCAAGATGAAATCATCTTGCTTATCATGATCTGGCTAATTCGGTTCTTCGAACACACTTGTTGTTTATGATTAGTATAGCTGGATTGAGTTATACGTTGGTCTAAAAGGGGGTATGTATCGATAGTAGAAACCTTGATCAGCAACGCTGCTATTGGCTGCTCACATAAGTCTATGGCTGCTCACCGTGGCCAAAATGAGCGCCCTGTTTTTTCCGCAACAGAGCCAACAGAGCAACAGCTTGCTCGAAGGTTACTCCGAGTTTGAAGATTTTATCAGAATGCCAGGGAACACCTCAAAGTCTGCAAAATCCAAGAAAGAGGGCTGGCAAAAAGTAGCAGACCAAATTAAATGTAGAGGAGTGACGTGTTTTATCGCTTATTACAGTAAGCTAGGCCTATGTGTTTTTTATTTTCATACTTTCATATTTTCATTTATCATGTTTAATGTCATATGATGTGGTTTCAACAAATGTATTATGTAAATGACACCCTCAAAAAGTATAGGCTAGCATATCGCGCTGTGCTTAAGGAGCCTATCTATCACGCAATGAGCAATTAATTCGGTTTCATGTTAAATTCTGCTAATTATTCTTGCACCTTCTGCAACAGGTTCCTGTAGTAAAAACGGACAAGACATGTCTGTGACAGACTTCCTGTATCACCTCTGCTTGTAAAGCCAATCTATTCGTGTTTACATAAAATAAACCTGCTCCCTAGCAGGATTAATCTTACGGACCTGTTGCTATGACAGCAAGTCCAGGATGAGCTTCGAAGAACCGAACAATCCAAGATAATGACAAATCGTCAACAAAAGGTCGTGCTGATGGTTGTGATAGGGGAGGCTGTTGATTGGACCAGGGAGGGGACCGGAATGGACCAATCAGATGGAAAGATTGAGTGAGAGGAAGGGAGTGAACAAACAAAGCACAGACATCATACAGACCAGAACTAGAGACATGATGTCTGGTGACTGTAACGGTGTACTGTATGTGTGTGTGTGTGTAAGTGTGTGTGCAGTGTGTGTGTGTGTGTGAGTGTGTGCAGATGTCTCAGCGGGCTCTGGTTCAGGAGCTGCTGTGTCCAGAGGGGGGCCATGGCCAGGCTGCAGCTGCTGAGGGCAGAGTACAGCAGTGCCCAGCTCAGCCTGCGGGAGGCGCTCAACCACAGCTTCCAGGTGCCTCAAACAACCTACAGACCAGGAACATCTACTGACACATCATCATGTGCTCTTTGTTGTTTATATGAATAATAATCATTTAAATGTAAACCTAGACTCACCAGAGATTGTAGGGAGATGTCCATTCAGTACCTGCAAGCACACCACGCATGTGTTAACCAAATCAATCAGATGTTCATGTGTAATCTCTCTCCTGATGGTTCCCCTCTCTGCAGGACCCAGACGTGTGGCTCTGTACGGTCACCTGCACTACCAGACTGGGGAGCACAGGAAGGCTCAGGAGGGCTATGAGAGGACCCTGGACTTAGTGGTGGACGCCTCAGACACACATCCCATCTACCTGCACCTGGGCTCCATCTACCTGGAGGAGGCCAGGGGGAGATGGGCGGGGTCACACACACACATGAACCAGTCAGATGGTTTAGTAATTTAACTAGGAGGTAGTTTGGGGACAATCATTGTTTTGCTGAAACCCATCTGTTTGTATCTGTCCATTTGTATTATGAGAAGGCTCAAAGGACATATTTACGTGCCTGCATGAGCACCTGTCTTGTCTCACCTCCCTGAGAGCCCTGCATATCCCAGACCTGCTCAACAAAGGAGCAGACCTGATGTCTCGGGGACGAACCACCGTTGGGGGTGGATGGACGAGGCCTCTCCCTCAGTGGAAGGATGCTCTCCCAAGCCGGAGGCACGGTGAAGAGCCCACCTGGGATCGGAGGTCCTCTCATGGCTTGGCTACTGAGAGGGACCTGTTAGAATACAGAGGTCTGTCTGAGGCTGTCATCCAGACTGTACAGAGCACACGCATGTGATCCACTGTGAGGGGTCATGTGATCCACTGTGAGGGGTCATGTGATCCACTGTGAGGGGTCATGTGACACGCTGGCAAACTTTCTCTTGGTGGTGTGAAGGACAAAACGTTGACCCAGTCTGGTACCGGATCAAAACGTTCTGGTGCTTTTTACAATCACTGTTTGACAGGAGGCTGCGGGTAGTGTCAGGGTATATGCGACAGCCGTCTCAGCTTGTCATGAAGGTGTTGCCAGGACGACTGTTCAGCCACCTGTTGGTTAAACGTTTCCTGTCTGGTACGTACAGGCTCAGACCCCCTCAGAGAGCGTCAGCACCCCAGTGGGACCTGTTCATGGTGCTGGAGGCTCTGTGTAAGGACAGAGATGACTAGGGTCTAGTTATGTAAGACAGCTGTTACCTGTTCTATACCAAGACCTCTATAAACACCCAGTCCAGACCTGCCCTGGACCCCCACTCTCCTGCCTGCTTGATCCCTCTCCAGACCTGCCCACCCTGCCCCTACTCCTCTTCAGACACTGCTATCATGTCTGTATTTGGTTACATGCATCTAACATTAGTCAGGATTGACCCCTGGTTATAGCTACTCAGATACAGACATCTAACATGAGTCTGTATTTTATCAGTGGGTCAGGTGAAACACATCAAAGCCTGCCCACAATGTGTTCTTGACAATAAAGGCCTTGTTTACTGTGAACATGTTGTGAGTAGTCTTAGTGGTGATGTATTGAGACATGTAATTTAGGTGAGAACTGCAAGAACTGTTAAGATTAAAACAGGAAGTCACAGCATTCTCAGAGCATTGTGTAACTGATCCTTTATGTTTTGTTCACTATGAGTTAAGCATACCTCACTTGCTCATAACATTGTGTCACTTCTGTGTATCTGTTGTGAATCTGAAGGTGATTGTTTCATTGTGTTCCCTAATTATGTATAATCAAGTCATGAGTTGCTGTCAATTCTGCCAGCCTCTGGTATTACTGTAATGTAGTGCCTCAGCAACACTACAGGTACACAGTGTGAGATCTCCCTCATACACAAACACATACAGTAAACACACTTCACCCTGACATGATACATCTGGTGTCTGAGCAGCATGTTCTGTGCAGGAGTCAGGACACACAGGCTTCAGTTATTCAGCAAAGATCTGTATCCTCCTGACACCCAGGAGAAAGCTCTTTAGAGGTTTACATTTTACATGACATGTGTGTTTGGGTTTGGTTCATAAGCATATTTTAAGGAAAAAGTATGTTTTTTTCTTCTAATCTGTTATAGTTATGCATCTATAACTTATTTACCAAACTGCTTTTCTTGATGTTATTCACTATTGTGACATCATTGGAAAGCCTAAGATGTCCTCTCAAATGGACAAAATATAAGTGTAAAATAAATACAATGGGCAGTATGGTTGCAAAGTCACGAGTCCAAAACCAGTGTCAATGACAGAGTAGACCAAAGACAAACTATATTCAGACAGCCCCATTGTGTCAACCTTTCTAACTGGACAAATCCCTCAGTGTTTAACCCTGGTCTCAACTTGTGTTCTTTCAGTTGGTTCCCTCTTCCTCTTTATGTTACTGCTCTGTTCCAGTTGGTTTCCCTCTTCCTCTTTATGCTACTGCTCTGTTCCAGTTGGTTTCCCTCTTCCTCTTTAAGCTACATGTCAGTTTCAGTAACACAGCTCAATGAGAGAACTGTTTCTCAACAGGAAATGTCCACTCCCAACCTGCACTCATAAAGAGAAGACACAATACAGTAAGTGTAATGTACGTTATTTTATTGACAGAGATTTAATTAAATGATTTACAGAACTCCATGCACCTCAATCAATTGACTTGGTGAACAGCACTGTTGGGTGCTTGTTGTTTCCTGTGCTGATTCACTATGATGGTCAGTCACCTGAACAGCACTGCTGTTGACCTTCAGACCTTCAGTCAACAAAGATGTAGTTCAGACTCACGTTCTGGTGGGTCAACAGACCAAAATACTGAAGTTACCAGACTCCAGACTATGATATGTGTGAAATCTATACATTCACTTTGCCGAAAAAACTATTGATGTTTTTGATATTTATCTTATGAAAGTTGTGGTAGCCGATCGTTATTCAGACAAAGTGAACCATGTCTATTCTACAGGAGTCTTTAGGTTACCTCCCATCTTGGTCAATGTTCAAACCTATTTGTAGATCTAGCATGTTTTGAAGAGTTATCATTTGATCTGACAACAGACCAAAAATGTACTAGATACCTTTGGAGTGACATGCTGTATGCCACTTTAGTATTGCCATTGAAAGGAAATATATTATAACTGACAGTGCATGAATCGGTTGTAAATGAACAAAATGCTAAACAAAAGTATTTCATGTCCAGAGCAGATACAACAGACAATCCCCCCCCCCAAAAAAAATAAATAAATACATATATTTTAAAGAAGACACTCATCAAAGAGAGAATTATGAAACAGCATTGTAATTTTCATTCATCTTAAGTGCCTGACACTGTCATTTATCAATATCATTTATCTCCCTTGACAACACAGTCTGTATGGTAGAACACTCACTGATATCATTAGTAGTTTAGTGTATAGTATATAGTAGGTCTGTGCAGTGTATAGTATATAGCAAGTATGTGTAGTGAATAGTATACATAGTGGCTATATGTACTGTGTAGTGCAGGGGTTAGGGCTGCACAATTAAGCAAATTACATTACAACTATTCACAACTATTCACTTACATTACAACTATTCACTTCTGATGATACTTGATCTTCCTCGGGTACATATCCCACTCATTGTGGAACTATACATTGCATACATGGGGTTGCAAAGTTATGCATGTATTGAACTAAACTGAGAAAAGCAGTTAACAATAATTAAGTGATGGGGTGTGTCCATTAGTGAAACAGTGAAGGGAGTGTGAGTTTGGGTTAGGTTGGTTATAGGTGCTGGTCTGTGGGCATCTGTGAAGCCCTCTGTGACACTGCTGATTAAAAGGTTGCTGTTGAAAAGGGCTATACAAATGAATACAATGGATAAATGAGCGAGACATCAGAATATAGGGGTACTGGATATTTGCAATTTGTAAATAGGTGCGTTGGAGTTGGCCAAACTAAAACAACAAACCAAGACGGATCGACTAAAGATTGAACACCTTGAGGACTGCGTTAAATACCTGGAAGAGGCCAACAGGGAGTTGAAAAACAACAAGGACTTTCTGCTAATCACATGGTTTCTTACCTTAAAGTTGCCCATGACTTAACTATCTTCTATGCTTCATATTTGTATGAAAAGAAGCTGATAGGTTATGTCTGGATTGTTTTGGGGTTGTTGTTTTTTTTACAAAATGTACCAGCAGAGAATATGTTGGAACCCTCTGTTTGAGTAAGAGTTAATATGTATATTTTTTCATAGTACAAAATGTACATCCTGGGAATGTTGTGCAAATATAATAAAAGATTGTACCACTGTAGTTGAGGTCAAAGAAAATGTTCATGACACAGTTATAAAAGCATTTGACAGTGTAATAACACTTAATGATATCTTTATGACAAGTGAAAATGTTACCACTGTACTTGAGGTCAAGGAAAATATTAATGACACAATTATAATGGTCTCATGACAGCCATTGTCAAAACCAATCACATATGACAGTAGTATTTAATGCTAACACATAAAGCTAAATACACTGCTCCTAAAATGTATAGAAACACGTAATCACCACAATATCACACCACGCCATTTAAACTTCAGGGATATCAATCTGTCCAGCTAGGAAGCATAAGCAATTATGAATCAATATCACCTGTTTTGGTGCAAATGAAAGTGACAACAGGTGCACTAGAGAGGCAACAGCAAGACAACCTCACATAAAGCTAAATATGTTCTTCAAGTTTGATAATTAGGCCTACTATGATATGTTTATGAGAGGTTATTTTGTTTCACTTAATGTCAAGATGTCATAACAAAGACAGTGACAAGTTATTTTGTCTCAGTTAATGTCAAGTTGTCATGACAAAGACATTGACAGGTTATTTTGTCTCAGTTAATGTCAAGTTGTCATGACAAAGACATTGACAGGTGATGTTGTCTCAGCTAATGTCAAGTTGTCATAACAAAGACATCACAAACAATGTCAACCTTGCATAAGAAATGACATAATTAACCGAATGACGCTTAATGACAACATTCATAAACATCCTTTCATGTGTCATGTCATGGTTATGACAGTGCCATGACAGTGTCATGTCACTCTTATTCACACCCCTTCAAATAAAGTGTTACCGAAAATAGAAATATAAACCATATTTCCTAAACCTTTCTTAATGTTACTATTAATGTTTGTTAGTTTACATTTACATTTATGCATTTAGCAGACGCTTTTATCCAAAGTGACTTCCAAAAGAGAGCTTTACTAAAGTGCATAGGTCACTGATCATAACAACGAGATAGCCCCAAACATTGCGGGTAACCAAAACATGAAGCATACATTGTGAAAACTAAATAAGTCTCAAAGGGAAGAAACATAAGAGCATGTAGTTAAACAAGATACAATTAAACAACATGAACCTTGAAAAAGTGCAACGGGTGTACCTGCATTAAAAAAAGCAAGCAACAAAAATATATTACACAGCAAGTACAATAGTTTTAAGTCAGTTACAACTAACCAACAAGAGCAACAAGTCTCTCAATAAGAGTCATTGTGATCCTGGAGAAAACATCAGGTCCAGCCAAGCATTCCTAAGTGCCGTTGTACTCCCGGAACAAGTGCGTCTTGAGGCAGACAGGAGAAGAGCTTGTGTTGGGACCGGGCGGTCTTGAGCAGTGGGACCACCAGACAGTTGTCAGAAGACCGTGGTGGCGGGTGGGGGTGTAAGGCTGGAGCATAGACTTGATGTAGTCGGGTGCAGTCCCGTTCACCGCTCGGAAGGTCAGTACCAGGGTCTTGAATCTGATACGGGCCGTGATGGGAAGCCAGTGGAGGGAGATGAGGAGCGGGGTAACATGGGAGCGTCTGGGTAGATTGAAGACCAGGCGGGCTGCTGCGTTCTGAATCCTCTGGAGAGGGCGTGTTGCGCATGCTGTGAGACCGGCGAGCAGCCAGTTGCAGTAGTCCAACTTTGAGAGGACAAGTAGCAGCTGGGTGGAATGCTCAGACAGGTATCTCCTGATCTTCCGGATGTTGTACAGGGTGAATCTACACGACCGGGAGACCGCAGCAATGTGGGCTGTCAGGGAGAGCTTGTCATGGTTCCCCGAGGTTCCTGGCAGAGGATGAATGGGTCAACGTCGCAGATCCCAGGGTGATTGAAAGATCGTGGGAGATGGAGGGTTTGGCCGGGATGATGAGGAGTTCTGTTTTGGCGAGGTTCAGCTGGAGGTGGTGCTTGGTCATCCAGGTGGAGATGTCTGTGAGGCAGGCCTCGATTCTAGCTGAGATCCCCGGATCAGTCGGGGGGAACGACAGGTACAGCTGCGTGTCGTCAGCGTAGCAGTGGTAGGAGAAGCCATGGGAGGTGATGATTGGTCCAAGAGAGGTGGTGTACAGGGAGAAGAGGAGGGGTCCAAGGACGGAGCCCTGTGGGACACCAGTGGAGAGCTGGCGGGGGCCTGACACTTTGCCTCCCCAGGAGACCTGGTAGGATCTTCCCGACAGGTAGGATGAGATCCACTGAAGTGCAGTGCCAGTGATGCCCATCTCAGAAAGTCTGGCCAGCAGGATTTGATGGTTCACCGTATCAAATGCTGAATGATAACGGATGACCTGGAAGCCGCTCTGGCAGACTGGAGGGCAGTGGTGACTGACAGGAGGCGGTTTCTGTGGAGTGGACAGTCTTGAAGCCCGATTGGTTGGGGTCGAGCAGGTTGTTCTGAGAGAGAAAGTTTGACAGTTGGTTAGATACAGCGCGTTCAATTGTTTTTGAAAAGAAGTACCGGAAGTAAGAGAAAAGTTAAGGACATGGAGAAGAAAAGTTATGATGGAGGGAGAGATGGTTTGAAAGAGAGGGGAGGGGACTGGATCAAGGGGACAGGAGGTGGGGCGATGAGAGAGAATGAGTTCAGAGATCTCTGCCTCTAACAGGGGAGAGAAAGAGTATAGACATAGTTGGGTCAGTCATAGAGGGTGAGTGGGTAGGAAAGGTGGGTTCAGGGAACCGACTGTTAATGCCAGCAACTTTTTTCTCAAAGAAGGAGGAGAAGTTGTCTGCTGTCAGGGTGGAGGGGGGGGGGGGTGGGGGAGGTGGGTTAAGAAGGGTGGAGAAGGTTAGTTAAGGATTTATAATTATAACAATATCAGAAGGGCTTTAGAAACATTGGTGTCTTGACCTAGAAATGAGCTCCTGTGAGGTCTTAATCACCCTTATGATTTGTGGATTTACCCATGCTAGGTTGGGGAAGTTAGAAAGTTTTGCATTTCCGTTTTGTTAAAACAATGTTTAGTGTTTAGAACAGTTGCATATTAGTTTCATTATAAAAAATAAATATATCCCCAAAATTATAATAAGAACTTAAAACACACAAGACTACAAAATAAACTGTTTTGGTATAACTTATGTAACGTCCATGTGACAATACTTCTGTGACGGCTATGGCCAGATGGATATAGCTAGGATAGATGGATATTTTAACAGTCTTATTTAGAAATGTGATAGCAGATTTTGCTATTAATTTAATTACATTAATTTAATTATTAATTAGTTGCATATGAATGTTGAATTAGAATCTTGGTCATTAGCGGTCATTAACCTTAGGCTGTGTGAGAATCAGGAAGGTGCACAGGCAGTGACTGGGTCTTTTATTACTTTACGAGAGGAAAGTCATTGTTTTACTTCCTTTGTAGATGTCAAAGTGGTTAACTATTTGATAGCAATTGATTCTCAAAATCTTCACAAAAGGAACAACTATTGTCAGTCAAACTCTGTTTGCCATTTTTGTACTTTTGTTTACTTCTACTAAGCAGTACATGATCCACTCTCTCCAGTGATCTACAATGGCCACAAGTAATGAAGAACACCTGTTGGGAACTCTGGAGAAGCTCGGGGAAGACGATCTGAAGACGTTTCAGTGGTTCCTGAAGAAGAAAGTTCTGGATGGGTTTGATCCCATCCCAAAGAGCAGGTTGGAGAAAGCTGCGAGAACAGACATAGTGGATAGGATGGTGGAGACATACAGACTTGAAGGAGCTCTGAAGATCACTGTGGAGATCCTGGGAAAGATGGATCAGAATAATCTTGCTGAGTGGCTGATGAGTAAGTGTTTTATGGGTATTATTATTTTATCCCAAATTGGAAATAAAAACAACAATGCAGTGATAATGCATGCTGCAATGTCATAAGTTGGTATACATTATATCTAGAAATATGTTGTATTCACTGCCAGAAATGCAGTGTAGAGGAGATGTCGCCCTTCTTTGTGTCTGCAGTGTTATTCTGCATGTGTATCTATCACTTAGGACTGCAGACACTGTAAGGACAACTGACACCCTTCTCTTAACTAAACAAGGTGACATTATATTGGTGGTAGTCCAGCATGCTAACACCAACCCCAGTCCACACAGGACAGGAAACCCAGCTCAGATACAGGACATGATCCTTACATGTCACCCACAGCTCCACCGAGTGTAACACCTGAGAGGATGAGACAGCCCTGACTCTTCCTGTCTTCCCTCTCCTCACAGGTGTCAGTGGTGCTGAGGAGGCTGGTGGGAACAGTTCAACTTCCTGTCTTCCTCAGAAAGTCCAGGGTTCCTCCAACACGACTGAGACTGGAGGCCATGCTGCTGCTCCTGGTGGAAACCCCTCAGAGCAAATAGACTGTCATGGTACATAAGAAATGATCATGATGAAATAGACTGTCATGGTACATAAGAAATGATCATGATAAAATAGACTGTCATGGTACATAAGACATGATCATGATAAAATGGACTGTCATGGTACACAAGAAATGATCATGATGAAATAGACTGTCATGGTACACAAGAAATGATCGTGATGAAATAGACTGTCATGGTACATAAAAAATGATCATAATAAAATAGACTGTCATGGTACATAAATAATGATCATGATAAAATAGTAGGCTCATTTTACTGTACTGGTAACTTTTCTGTAGATAATGTAGAAGGTAGAGAACTGAATGTGATGGATAGAATAAAGTGCATTACATGAATAATAATTACAATCATCATCAATCATAAAGACACCATACAAAAAATGAATGAACCTTTCCCAAATTAATCTTGTAATGAAGAGGCTATGATATAAGGCTCTTAAATCACTTTCAAATTGGGATATCTTAATTGTATTTGAATGATATGAATTAATGTAAAATGTTTAAACAGTTGAGTTCACATGTGTATGTTTTTTTATCTGTAGATGAATATACAGTAATTTTCAAATTCAAGAAACGCAAACATCAAAGACTACTCAAATCTAAGTATGAAGAAATAGTTGATGGGATGAAACAGCATGGCGAGAAAATCTCCCTGGACAGTATCTACACAGAGCTCTACATCACAGAGGCTGGAGGTGGAGAGGTCAATGACCAACATGAAGTGCGACAGATTGAGGGAGAATACAGGAAGATTAGAGGGTCAGAGAAAAAAGTCAAATTCAACAACATCTTCAAATCCCCAGATGAACAAGACAAAATCGTCAGAAGAGTTCTGACCAAGGGAATCGCTGGCATCGGCAAAACGTTTTCTTCACAGAAGTTCACTCTGGACTGGGCAAACAAAAAACAAAACCAAGACATTGATTTCATTTTCCCACTGCCTTTTCGACAGCTGAATTTGTTGAAGCAAGAGAAGCACACCTTGATTGGTGTCATTCAAAAATGCTTCAAAGAAATGGAGAAAGAGTTTATTGCCGCCATTTTCACAAGGGGACAAGAAAACAAGACAGAATTGAAAGTTCTGTTTATCTTGGATGGTCTTGATGAGTTCCAGATGCCCCTCAACTACAAGAAGTACGAGAGCTGTGAAGATGTCACAGAGCCAAAGACCATAGATGTGCTGCTGACAAACCTGATCATGAAAGATCTGCTTCCTTCTGCTCTCCTCTGGATAACGTCCCGACCTGTTGCAGCCAATCAGATCCCTTCTGAGTGTGTTGACCTGGTGACGGAGGTACGAGGGTTCAATGATGATCAGAAGGATGAGTACATCATGAAGAGATGCAGTGATGAGATCTTGGCCAGGAGAATCATCTCACACATAAAGACATCAAGGATCCTCTACATCATGTGCCATATTCCAGTCGTCGCTTTCATTATTGCAACAGTTTTAAAGACCTGTGGAGAAAAAGAGATGCCCAGGAATCTGACTCAAGTTTACATACACTTCCTGGTTGACCAAGTCAGAAAGATGAACGTGAAGTACAACAGGAAAGAGGAGACTGATGCACCCTGGGACAAAAATAACATTAAGATGATTCGATCACTGGGGAAACTGGCTTTCACACAACTGGAAAATGGCAACCTGATTTTCAGCGAGGCAGACCTGAAGAAGTGTGGCATTGATGTTGAAGGAGCTGCAAACTGCTCTGGGATGTGCACTGAAATCTTTTCAGAAGATAAATGGGGTGGTGAGGAGAAGGTGTACTGCTTTGTCCATCTGACCATCCAGGAGCTTTTTGCTGCTCTGCATGTGTTTCTGTCATTCATTAAAGACCATGTGAATGTAATGGAAAAACAATTTTACAAGAGAATACCCTTCCTCCAACCGGCTGTCAGATTCTACAAGAGTGCTGTGGACAGGACCTTAGAAAGTGAGAAAGGACACCTGGACCTCTTCCTCCGCTTCCTCCTGGGCCTCTCAATGGAGTCCAATCAGACTCGCTTAACAGGTCTACTGACTCAGACAAGAAACAATACACAGAGCCATGAGAAAACAATCAAGTACATCAAGGAGAAAATCAGCGAGGATCCCTCTCCAGAAAGATGCATGAATCTGTTCCACTGTCTGAATGAACTGAATGACCATTCTCTAGTGGAGGAGATCCAACACTACCTGAGCTCAGGAAGTCCCTCCAGTGAGAATAAGCTCTCATCTACACAGTGGTCAGCTCTGGTCTTTGTGTTGCTGACTTCAGAAGAGAAGATGGACGTGTTTGACCTGAAGATATACTCCAGATCAGAGGAAGGTCTTCTGAGGCTCCTGCCAGTGGTCAAAGACTCCAAAACTGCTCTGTATGTATAAGGCATTTGATTTTTTAAATTATAATATTACAACAGCACATATTGTGATAGTGTTTGATTATCATATGATCCTATAATACAAACTATGACTCTGATGATGTCTCATGTTCTCCTTATGTCATGTAGGCTGAATGACTGTAACCTCTCAGAAGGGTGCTGTGAAGCGCTGGCCTCAGCTCTCCCCTCCTCAGATCTGACACAGCTGGACTTGAGTAACAACAACCTGGGGAATTCAGGCATGAAGCTGCTCTCTGCTGGACTGGGGAATCGACTCTGCAAGCTTGAGACACTGAGGTCTGTATTCATGTTCAACATGACACAACTATAGTTATAATCTCACACCACGCACTGAATCACACACTGTTTGTAAGTTTGTGGTCTATTAAAGGTACAAGGGGTCCGGCCAATGAATAGTCAGGGCAGTCAAGGGTCGTAATCCACAAGTCATTAAGGTACAGGGCAGCAGGCAGGTTCGGAATCAGGCCAGGCAGGAGGTCAGGACCAGGGGACAGTGTTGTAGTGAAGACCACCTAAACCCAGACCAAGGTGTATCGAGACCGAGACAAGACCAAGACTTTGAGGGGTCGAGACCGGGTCAAGACTAAGACCAAGACTGGGCGATACCGAGTCAAGTCCAAGACTAAGGCAGGGCAATACCGGTCAAGACCAGACCACACAAAACACACAAGTAGTAGGGTTTGACTAGGTAAAAAGTTTGATCTGTAACTGTGTATTTGAACAAAAAATTATCACTTTTAAAGTACCGTACTTTTCGGAAATAAAGCCACGGCTTGTACCCCGATTTTACAGTTTTATTGTGGTTGTACGGCTTATATTTTGAAGCGGCTTATAGCCCGGTTTTAGTTCTGTTCTGTTTTGATATGTGTAATGCTATGGTCTGTAGTTTAGATAATTTGAGTATTCAACATTATTAGGAATGTTGTCTAGTTAGATGGCTGTCCAAGCTGTCCATTGCACTCTTATCTCTTACATTTACATTTATTCATTTAGCAGACGCTTTTATCCAAAGCGACTTCCAAGAGAGAGCTTTAAAAAGTGCATAGGTCACTGATCATAACAACAAGATAGCCAAAAAACATTGCGAGTAGCCAAAACATGAAGCACACATTGTGAACAGCCAAAGTAAGTGCCAAAGGGAAGAACCATAAGAGCATGTAGTTAAAAAAGTTACAATTAAACAACATGAACCGCTATAAGTGCAAGTGTACCTGTGGAAAAAAAGCAAGCAACAGTAATAAAAACAATATATCACAGCGAGAACAAAAATTTAAATCAGTTACCACTAACCACAAGAGCAACAAGTCTCTAAGCAAGAGTCATTGTGATCCTTGAGGAAACTAACATCGGGTCAAGCGAACCATTCCTTAGTACCGTTGTACTCCCGGAACAAGTGCGTCTTGAGCCTTTTCTTGAAGGTGGAGAGACAGTCAGTATCTCTGATGGAGGTGGGGAGTTGATTCCACCACTGGGGGGCCAGACAGGAGAAGAGCTTGTGTTGGGACCGGGCGGTCTTGAGCGGTGGGACCACCAGGCGGTTGTCTGAAGAAGACCGTAGGTGACGGGTGGGGGTGTAAGGCTGCAGGAGAGACTTGATGTAGACGGGTGCAGTCCCGTTCACTGCTCGGAAGGTCAATACCAGGGTCTTGAATCTGATACGGGCCATGATAGGTAGCCAGTGGAGAGAGATGAGGAGCGGGGTAACATGGGAGCGTCTGGGTAGATTGTAGACCAGGCGGGCCGCTGCGTTCTGAATCCTCTGAAGAGGGCGGGTTGCACATGCTGGGAGACCAGCGAGCAGCGAGTTGCAATAGTCCAACTTGGAGAGGACAAGTGCTTGGACTAGCAGCTGGGTGGAGTGCTCAGACAGGTATCTCCTGATCTTCCGGATGTTGTAGAGGGTGAATCTACACGACCGGGAGACCGCAGCAATGTGGGCCGTGAGGGAGAGCTCGTCGTCCATGGTAACCCCAAGGTTCCTGGCAGAGGATGAAGGGGTCACCGTCGCAGATCCCAGGGTGATTGAGAGATCGTGGGAGATGGAGGGTTTAGCCGGGATGATGAGAAGTTCTGTTTTGGCGAGGTTCAGCTGGAGGTGGTGCTCGGTCATCCAGGCGGAGATGTCTGTGAGGCAGGCCTCAATCCTAGCTGAGATCCCCGGATCGGTCGGGGGGAACGACAGGTACAGCTGCATGTTGTCAGCGTAGCAGTGGTAGGAGAAGCCATGGGATGTGATGATTGGTCCAAGTGAGGTGGTGTACAGAGAGAAGAGGAGGGGTCCAAGGACGGAGCCCTGTGGGACACCAGTGGAGAGCTGGCGAGGGCCTGACAGTTTGCCTCCCCAGGAAACCTGGTAGGATCTTCCCGACAGGTAGGATGAGATCCACTGGAGTGCAGTGCCAGTGATGCCCATCTCAGAAAGTCTGGCGAGCAGGATCTGGTGGTTAACCGTATCAAACGCTGCAGAAAGGTCCAGCAGAATGATGACAGATGACCTGGAAGCCGCTCTGGCAGACTGGAGGGCAGTGGTGACAGAAAGGAGGGCAGTCTCTGTGGAGTGGCCAGTCTTGAAGCCCGATTGGTTGGGGTCAAGCAGGTTGTTCTGAGAGAGAAAGTTAGACAGTTGGTTAGATACAGCACGTTCAATTGTTTTTGAAAGGAAGGGTAACAGTGATACCGGTCTGTAGTTATGGAGGACGGCGGGGTTAAGGGAGGGTTTTTTGAGTAGAGGGGTAACTCAAGCCTGTTTGAAGGCAGAGGGGAAGGTGCCAGAGGTAAGAGAGGAGTTTAGGACATGGAGAAGAAAAGTTATGATGGAGGGGGAGAGCAGCTCTAACCCTGTGTTTTAGTAGGGATGTGATGAGGGATACTTTAGTATCTACAGTCAGCATCTCTAACCCTGCGTTTTAGTAGGGATGTGATGAGGGATACTTTAGTATCTACAGTCAGCAGCTCTAACCCTGTGTTTTAGTAGGGATGTGATGAGGGATACTTTATATAAGACAAATATATTATAATATAGGAATATTGAGTCCCAGTACAGATGGCTTCTTCAGGGAGGTTATTGTTGTCAAACCTTCACTAGAGCTGCTCTGATCTCTTTTATTTGTATATAAAGCTATTATAACAAAATTACATGTTTACAATAATTGTAAAAATGCGCCGATCAGATCCAAGATGGCGCCGACTCAGATCCAAGATGGCGCCGATGATGGCTGCCTCGGTCGTTAGGTGCGCTCTTTTTTGTCTTGTTTTGTCTGTTAATTCAGTGTTCTGCCAAGATTTCCGGGGTTCTCTAACTAGAGAAGTACTTCTAAACATCAGGACTACAACTCCTGTGGATTTATTTCCCACTTTTCTGCTTCCAGCGGCGGAATTAGTGGGAATTATAGTCAAAGCCACCCTCGGCTTTGTCCTAGCAGCGAAGCGCCGTAGGAGAGGCAAACGAGCCGGTGCTCTGGTGCGACTCCGTCGGCGTGGGGCACGCACAGCGTTACCGGGGATATTTCTCTCCAACGTGCGTTCACTGAGCAACAAACTGGATGAACTTCAGCTACTGGTGTGGAAAAACAGAGACTTTCATTCATCTTCCGTTTTGTGCTTTACGGAGACATGGCTGAGTGAACTGATCCCAGACTCTGCGCTACAGCTAGCAGGTTTCAAACTGCTGAGAGCGGATCGTAACCCTGTGCTCTCTGGCAAAACGAAAGGCGGTGGTATTTGTTTTTACATTAACAGTGGCTGGTGTGAAGATGTGACAGTGATTCTGCAGCACTGTTCTCCTGATCTGGAATCATTTTTTATTAACTGTAGATCTTTTTACTCGCCACGAGAGTTTGCATCATTCATTCTGGTTGGCGTCTACATGCCTCCGCAGGCTAGCGTTAACGAGGCTCAACGTGTGCTCGCCAGCCAGATACTGAGTGTGGAGCATGAAAATCCGGATTCCTTGGTTATTGTGCTAGGCGACTTTAACAAAGGCAATCTCACTCAAGAACTCCCAAAATATAGACAATTCATCAAATGCCCTACCAGAGAAGGAAACACCCTGGATCACTGCTACTCTACAATCAGCAAAGCATACCATGCGGTCCCCCGAGCAGCACTGGGTCACTCTGACCACGCCATGGTCCACCTGATTCCTGCATACAGGCAGAAGCTAAAGCGCTGTAAGCCTGCTGTGAGGACATCAAAACAGTGGACCAGTGAAGCTATGGAGGATCTGCGGGCGTGCTTGGACTGCACTGACTGGGACATGTTCACGACTGCTACCAATAGTCTGGATGAGCTCACAGAGGCTGTGACATCATACATCAGCTTCTGTGAGGACTGCTGTATACCAACACGCACCAGGGTAAGCTACAACAACGACAAACCCTGGTTTACAGCTAAACTCAGAAGGTTGAGGTCAGAGAAAGAGGCCGCGTTTAGGAGTGGGGACAAAGACAGTTTCAAGGAGTCAAAGAACAGGTTTAGCAAGGCGGTGAGGGAGGCTAAATGACTGTACTCAGAGAGGCTAAAACACCAATTCTCTGCAAACGACTCTGCTTCTGTCTGGAGAGGGCTCAGGCAAATTACCAACTACAAGCCCAGAGCCCCCCACTCCACTAACGACTCCCGCCTGGCCAACGACCTGAATGAGTTCTACTGCAGATTTGAAAGACAATTGGACAGTCTTGAACTACCCCTTCCCACCCAGGAGGCCTCCCACCTCCCCCCCTCTACAGTGACGACTCTCTCCATTCAGGAGGGTGAAGTTAACAGACTTTTCAAGAGGCAGAACCCCCGCAAAGCAGCTGGGCCGGACTCTGTCTCTCCAGCCACCCTCAAGCACTGCGCTGACCAGCTGTCTCCGGTGTTTACCCACATCTTTAACACCTCCCTTGAGACATGCCATGTGCCAGCCTGTCTCAAGTCCTCCACCATCATCCCTGTGCCCAAAAAGCCAAGGCCAACAGGACATAATGACTACAGACCCGTCGCCCTGACCTCTGTGGTAATGAAGTCTTTCGAGCGCCTGGTGCTGGCACACCTTAAATCCATCACTGACCCTCTACTGGACCCCCTGCAGTTTGCCTACAGAGCCAACAGGTCTGTGGACGATGCAGTTAACATGGCCCTCCACTTCACCCTACAGCACCTGGACTCCCCAGCATCCTATGCCAGGATCCTGTTTGTGGACTTCAGCTCTGCCTTCAACACCATCATCCCCGCCCTGCTTCAGGACAAGCTCTCCCAGCTGAACGTGCCTGATTCCACCTGCAGGTGGATCACAGACTTCCTGTCTGACAGGAAGCAGTGCGTTAAGCTGGGAACACAAGTCTCTGACTCCCGGTCCATCAGCACCGGATCACCTCAGGGCTGCGTCCTTTCTCCTCTGCTCTTCTCCCTGTACACCAACAGTTGCACCTCCAGTCATCCGTCCGTCAAACTCCTGAAGTTTGCGGACGACACCACCCTTATTGGGCTCATCTCTGGTGGAGACGAGTCTGATTATAGGTGGGAAGCGGCCAACCTGGTGACCTGGTGCAGCCAGAACAACTTAGAGCTCAATGCTCTTAAGACAGTGGAGATGGTTGTGGACTTCAGGAGGAACACAGCCCCACTCACCCCCATCACCCTGTGGAGTCCTTCCGCTTCCTGGGCACTATCCTCTCCCAGGACCTCAAGTGGGAACTGAACATCAGCTCCCTCATCAAGAAAGCACAACAGAGGATGTACTTCCTTCGGCAGCTGAAGAAGTTCAACCTGCCAAAGACAATGATGGTGCACTTCTACTCAGCCATCATTGAGTCCATCCTCACCTCCTCCATCACCGTCTGGTACGCTGCTGCCACTGCCAAGGACAAGAGCAGACTGCAGCGTATCATCCGTACTGCTGAGAAGGTGATTGGCTGCAATCTGCCTACCCTTGAGGACCTGCACACCTCGAGGACCCTGAGGCGAGCGAGGAAGATTGTGGCCGACTCCTCCCACCCTGGACACTCCCTGTTTCAGTCACTCCCCTCCGGCAGAAGGCTGCGGTCTATCAGGACCAATACCTCACGCCACAAAAACAGTTTCTTCCCTTCCGCTGTTGGCCTCTTCAACAAGGCCAAGGGACCACACTGACTCAAATGACTTCTTGCTTAAAACACTCTGCTTTTGCACTGCATCACAACATGGTATCTTGTACATTTGTATTTTTTGTAATATTTGTATTTTTGTATTTTTATATTGTAATTTAAGGCAACTTATATTTTATTGTATATTTAATTCTATTCTAATCCCACTTAGTACTGCTAGTTTATGTACCCTTAGTATAGTTAGTCCACATATTTAAATTTTAGGTATATGTTTATTGTATGCACCTTCCTGCCAAAGCAAATTCCTTGTCTGTGCAAACTTTCATG
Source organism: Osmerus mordax (assembly GCF_038355195.1). Taxonomy (NCBI): domain Eukaryota; kingdom Metazoa; phylum Chordata; class Actinopteri; order Osmeriformes; family Osmeridae; genus Osmerus; species Osmerus mordax. The sequence goes on along the minus strand of NC_090050.1, from coordinate 1,865,982 downwards.
GCGAATAAATCCCTTTCTGATTCTGATTCTGAATTGTCAAGTCTTTAAAGGTGGAGAAGTAACTCACAGGCTTATCCTGAAGTTCGCTCTAGTCTCTACTGAATTAGAGAGAGCAGCTTTGAATAATTTGTCTGCACCAACATGGAATGACATAATGGTAGCATGGCATGGCTTGCATAATTGCATTTGTTTCAAGGTAGTTTGTTGTGTCTCTGTGTTAATGTCAGGTAAAGTTCAACATTAAAGCAGCACAGTGGACTGGTAGGTTGTGGTCCTGTCTCTCACTGATCTAACACAACAAGGAGGTCAAAGGGTTTGATGTGTCTGATGGTGGTCTAGTGGTTAAACCATAGATACATAAAGAGAAGATCAACACCACATGTTGATGACATCATATTAAATAACATCTCCCACTCACTGTGTACCTCTACCTCATGGTCTGAACATAGCCAGGCTGAGTTCTGACTTTGTTTAGTAGACATGTCACATGATGATCCTGAATTTAATGATTACTTTAAACTTCAGATTATTGGTGACCTTATATACCACCACATACCCTTCCTCATTAGAAGGTCCTCCACCATCGCTGAACATGATAGGTGGAGCCATAGACCTGTCACTCTTCATGGACACACAGCTGGGTACAGGTGAGGCTGGTCTCTGCTGGATTGGGCTTCAACACAACAGAGACAGACCTTCAGTCTCATTTATTCTGACTAATGATGATGTCATAATATCACTGCTGAGCTCTGAGATGGAGAACAGTCATGAACAGGTATGGATTCTCATCTTACCTATTAGCTTTGGTGTCCATGTCATGTTCCCCAGAGAGACTAGTTTTAGAGGCAGTGCCCCCTTCCTCTCTCTCCCCAGAGAGACTCATTTTAGAGGCAGTGCCCCCTCCTTCTCAAAGTCAGAACTTCTCTCCTCAGAGTCAGATTAGAAGGATTTTGAGCCAGACCTGTAGACCTGTAACCAAACAACAGTTAGAATCCAAACCTATTAGACTGCTACCTCAAGAGAGGAAGGAAAACTAACTTTATACCCTCATTAAGAACACACCACTATGATGTAAACAACTCAGTTAAAAAGTATTCAGTACCTCAGTCATTTACCTCATACTGACATAAGACAACAGAAGACAACAGAGAAGACAACAAGCTCCACTCCATCTTACTGCACCATCAGCTGTACTGAGCACTACCTCACTTCCTCTTACAACAAGCTCCACTCCATCATACTGCACCATCAGCTGTACTGAGCACTACCTCACTTCCTCTTACAACAAGCTCCACTCCATCATACTGCACCATCAACTGTACTGAGCACTACCTCACTTCCTCTTACAACAAGCTCCACTCCATCATACTGCTCCATCAGCTGTACTGAGCACTACCTCACTTCCTCTTAGAAAACCTTGATGGATCAGTGACGTATGACGTGTGTCTGTGTGGATGTATGATTATCTATGTTTATAGAGTTTACAGGATTACAACAATGTCAGTGTAATTACAGTATTTAGAATAACTTTATAAATGACAAAAACAGCATGGCTCGTTAATCATTTTACAGATCTATCTGCTCCTTGATAGAATCAGAGCAAATAAACAATGAAACTGGTGATATTAATCCGAAGGGAATTGGGCATCATCTTTGATCATCATTGATTGTGTGTCATGCTGCCTGAACAATGTAGGATGTGGAACCTAATTAGAAGAGAATTGTACACAGAACAAGAGAGGGAGGAGATGGAGGAATATGTTCTGCAGAGAGAGAGAGAGACAGAGAGAGAGAGGAAGAAAGAGGAAGAGGAGAGAGAGCAGGAGGAGGGAGAGAAAGACAGAGGTAGACAGGAGAAGGGGAGAGAGAGATGGAGGGGGAGAGGCAGAGAGAGAGGAAGACAGAGGAAGAGGAGAGAGAACGGAAGAGAGAGAAATAGGAGGGGGGGCGGAAGAAGAGGACAAGACTGACAGAGGTAAAGAGAGAGAGAGGGACAGAGAGATGAAGAAGAAGAAGTTCTCCAACTTGGAAGATGGCACTAGTTTTATCTATGTCACGACCACAGCCGTGCCCCCTTGTTTTTGGTTTTGCCCTGCCCTAGTGTTTCCCTGTGTCTGTCATTGTCTTCACCTGTGTCTCGTTGAGTGGTGTCAGTTCTCGTTAGTCTTATCGTGTCAACCTGTGTCTTGTTTGGTTCTGTGTATTTAGGTTCCATTTTTGTGTCCAGAGTTGGTCTTGCCTTTGCACTGTGAGTATCTTGTCTATTTCCAAGTTCAAGAATAAACCCTTGTTTTGACGCTCTAACTGGCTACCTCTCCTGCATTTGGTCGTACCACAACACTCACCTTAACAATTTAGACTTGCGTCATGTGGAAATATTAAATGTTTTACAAAAATAGTCTCCCAATGTAACCAGGGGCTAACTGGGGGAAAAAAATGGCCCGGGAGTTACTGTCAGACCGGCCCACTCAGTACACGGCGCGTTGCCCACTCGATACGCGCATTGCACGTATCGACCAGTCATTGGCTTACTTGTAAAAATACCCATACACTTACAAATAACATTATTTTGGATGATTAAAAAGAAATTACATCATATGTTTCATTTCTTACGTTGAACTTCCGAAGTCCGTAAGAACACATTTCAGAAGACACTTCAGAACATTTTCGAAAAATAGGCACCATGAGTGTGAATACAGATCGCAAGGAGGAGTATAAAACTCAGTCAGCGATTGTAAACTACTTAAGGTCTTAGAGCAAATTATACGTGTTCAAGCTGTGTAATATGGAAAATAGTTGGAGGTGCTGGTGATGTCAGAGGGAGGGCCGGTTGGTGATGGCAGTGGGCCGGTATTTTGGACCATACCAACCCCGTCGGCCCACCAGGTTCTCCCGGTATCCCCGATGGCCATCCGCCCCTGAATGTAACTGATGGATAGTCTAAATGTAACTGTGGTGGGACTGTCTAAATGTTTAAACTTGAATCTCTTCTTTCTGAGAAGCAGCCAGTCACTCCTCAACTCATCACTCCTTCTCATGTCTGATGTCTATCAGTCTGTCAGCCTCTGTTCTGTAGAAACCATGTAAGGAATGAGGAAATGCAGTTGTTGCGAACATGTCCCTCCCTGTAACAGATGACAGAGCTAACCTGACCGGTTGAGGTAACAGAGTTGTTTCGTCTGAGAACATTTGAGGCAAAGTTAACTCAGAGATGGGACACGTGGTGAGACTGAGGGGGGTGCAGTCTACAAGATGCAGTCTGTGTATATAGGAGAGGTCTACAAGATGCAGTCTGTGTATATAGGAGAGGTCTACATGATGCAGTCTGTGTAAATAGGAGAGGTCTACATGATGCAGTCTGTGTAAATAGGAGAGGTCTACATGATGCAGTCTGTGTATATAGGAGAAGTCTACATGATGCAGTCTGTATAAATAGGAGAAGTCTACATGATGCAGTCTGTATATAGGAGAGGTCTACAAGATGCAGTCTGTGTATATAGGAGAGGTCTACAAGATGCAGTCTGTGTATATAGAAGAGGTTTACAACTATACAAGATGCAGTCTGTGTATATAGGAGAGGTCTACATGATGCTTATTGGGCTCATCTCTGGTGGAGACAAGTCTGATTATAGGTGGGAAGCGGCCAACCTGGAGACCTGTTGCAGCCAGAACAACTTAGAGCTCAATGCTCTTAAGACAGTGGAGATGGTTGTGGACTTCAGGAGGAACACAGCCCCACTCACCCCCATCACCCTGTGTGACTCCCCAGTCAACACTGTGGAGTCCTTCCGCTTCCTGGACACTATCCTCTCCCAGGACCTCAATTGGGAACTGAACATCAGCTCCCTCATCAAGAAAGCACAACAGAGGATGTACTTCCTTCGGCAGCTGAAGAAGTTCAACCTGCCAAAGACAATGATGGTGCACTTCTACTCAGCCATCATTGAGTCCATCCTCACCTCCTCCATCACCGTCTGGTACGCTGCTGCCACTGCCAAGGACAAGAGCAGACTGCAGCTTATCATCTGCACTGCTGAGAAGGTGATTGGCTGCAATCTGCCTACCCTCGAGGACCTGCACACCTCGAGGACCCTGAGGCGAGCGAGGAAGATAGTGGCCGACTCCTCCCACCCTGGACACTCCCTGTTTCAGTCACTCCCCTCCGGCAGAAGGCTGCGGTCCATCAGGACCAATACCTCACACCACAAAAACAGTTTCTTCCCTTCCGCTGTTGGCCTCTTCAACAAGGCCAAGGGACCACACTGACTCTAATGACTTCCTGCTTAAAACACACTGCTTTTTGCACTGCATTACAAAATTGTATCTTGTACATTTGTATTTTTTGTAATATTTGTATTTTTGTATTTTTATATTGTAATTTACGGCAACTTATATTTTATTTTATTGTATATTTAATTATATTCGAATCCCACTTAGTACTGCTAGTTTATGTACCCTTAGTATAGATAGTCCACATATTTACATTTTAGGTCCCTATATGTTTATTGTATGCACCTTCCTGCCAAAGCAAATTCCTTGTCTGTGCAAACTTTCATGGCGAATAAATCCCATTCTGATTCTGATTCTTCAGTCTGTGTATATAGGAGAGGTCTACAAGATGCAGTCTGTGTATATAGGAGAGGTCTACATGATGCAGTCTGTGTATATAGGAGAGGTCTACAAGATGCAGTCTCTGTATATAGGAGAGGTCTACAAGATGCAGTCTGTGTATATAGGAGAGTTTTACAAGATGAGGTCTGTGTATATAGGAGAGGTCTACATGATGCAGTCTCTGTATATAGGAGAGGTCTACAAGATGCAGTCTGTGTATATAGGAGAGGTCTACATGATGCAGTCTGTGTATATAGGAGAGGTCTACATGATCCAGTCTGTGTATATAGGAGAGGTCTACATGATGCAGTCTGTGTATATATGAGAGGTCTACATGATGCAGTTTGTGTATATAGGAGAGGTCTACAAGATGCAGTCTGTGTATATAGGAGAGGTCTACATGATGCTTATTGGGCTCATCTCTTAGTTATAAACATAATGGGATATATCATCATGCTTTCCTTCATTAACCTGCATTGAACAAATCTACACTTCCCAAGGTGCTGGTTTGTCACTCAGGTCATTTATATCAGTCAAGCATCCTAGGCCTCCTAAAGGCCGATTTATACTTCTCCGTTTTTACGGAGACGGACACAGGGAACGTCCTCTCCGACGAGGAACTCCCTCTCCGTGCCCTCTCCGAGCCCCTCGGAGAGCTCTACGTGCACCTCCTGATTTTCCTGACTATCCGTCCTTCCGTCATTTTACGGATCCCCCTTGGCTGCGATTGGTCCGTATTAAGAACCGCTTGCGTCAGGGGCGGGGGTGGGGTTGCCGTGACCAACAAGACGGAACAGAATCCTTTGACCGCCATTGCTGTAAGTTTACAATTCATATTTCAGCTAAACAGTACATGTAAATCAGCATCTGAATTAAAATGTGACGAGAAATGGGCAGTGTAGTTGCTGAAAATGTGCTTATTTTATTGATGAAACGGCTAATTTGTAAATTTGCTCCGACTTTTCGATAACCTAGCTAGCATCGCAGTGCAGCGCCACCTACTCTTCTGGCAGTGAAGTGTTTTCAGCACCCACAGCCTTCGGAGTACTATAAATTCAACCAATCCGTCAGACTCCGTCCGTAACGGAGTCGGAGAAGTATAATTCGGCCTTAAGACATGATCCTGACTGAACCATACAGACAGGTCATTCTCTCTCTCTGTTCCTTTCAGACAGAACAGTACAGTGGGGCACATAGGGACTACCACCTCTCTCTCTCTCTCTCTCTCTCTCTCTCTCTCTCTCTCTCTCTCTCTCTCTCTCTCTCTCTCTGTCTCTCTCTCTCTCTCTCTCTCTCTCTCTCTCTCTCTCTCTCTCTCTCTGTCTCTCTCTGTCTCTGTCTCTGACCACACATTCCATTCTTGTACTTCTACTGTTGAAACCCTTTCATGTATGAGAAAATTTTGTTTTTAACTGACACTTTTGTGGTATAACAGAAAAGTATTGTTCCTACCCTCTCTCCTCTCTGACAGTAAACTTAGTAACATTGAAAATTAAATTTAATCTTCTGTGTTGCCAACCTCCGTGTTCTGTGTAAACTATGTCATGTAGGGAGTCAGGTGGCTGAGAGGAGAGGTTAGGGAATTGGGCTAGTAATCAGAAGGTTGCCGGTTTGATTTCTGGCCATGCAAAATGACGTTGTGTCCTTGGGCAAGGCACTTCACCCTACTTTCCCCCTGTAAACACGATGTGATCTAAAAAAAAAATGATTTAAAAACCTCTGCGAGTCTGATGTACAATCACCCCTAATCATTCCAGAAACATGACGTGTCACCCTGTCACATGATCAACACTGTACTGTGTTCTGTACTGTAACTCTGGATGTTTGTCCTCCCTCACCTGCAGCCTACATCACCTGCCCTGCCAGAACCCTCCTCTCTCTCTGCCCTGTCTCTGATCACCTGCCCTGCCAGAACCCTCCTCTCTCTGCCCTGTCTCTGATCACCTGCCCTGCCAGAACCCTCCTCTCTCTGCCCTGTCTCTGATCACCTGCCCTGCCAGAACCCTCCTCTCTCTGCCCTGTCTCTGATCACCTGCCCTGCCAGAACTCTCCTCTCTCTGCCCTGTCTCTGATCACCTGCCCTGCCAGAACCCTCCTCTCTCTGCCCTGTCTCTGATCACCTGCCCTGCTAGAACCCTCCTCTCTCTGCCCTGTCTCTGATCACCTGCCCTGCCAGAACCCTCCTCTCTCTGCCCTGTCTCTGATCACCTGCCCTGCCAGAACCCTCCTCTCTCTGCCCTGTCTCTGATCACCTGCCCTGCCAGAACCCTCCTCTCTCTGCCATGTCTCTGATCACCTGCCCTGCCAGAACCCTCCTCTCTCTGCCCTGTCTCTGATCACCTGCCCTGCCAGAACCCTCCTCTCTCTGCCATGTCTCTGATCACCTGCCCTGCCAGAACCCTCCTCTCTCTGCCCTGTCTCTGATCAGGGTCTTTCTCATGCTCAGGATACTCTTGCACATTGCCAATGCAACATTCACCAATGCACAGAGGAACACATGGAACAGGTTTACACTAGATGGTGTATTGAATGAAGGTTTATGTCATCATGGGTTGTCATACACTATCCATCTCTTTGACCCACAATCAAAAGCTGTTAGCACTAGCTCCCCAGTCTATAGAGGACCGAAGCACTCTAAATATGATATACAAATATAATATTCTTTAAACCCTTAATGACACATACAGTGTTGTTGTCAAATATCCTAGTCTGTCTCCTCACTGGACACTGATAACTGATAACACAGTACATCCTCTTCCTGTTGATCAGCACAGGTGGGAGGTCCTTAACCACTGACTGACATTGTTGCCAACACACAATAGCCTATGATAACATTTACAGACACAAAAGACATGTTTAACAAACATGAAATAATGTTACATTGTAGCCAAGGATTTATTCTGTTAAACAAACACATGTCCAGTATTTGAAAGGATAAGACATCAGACCAGGAATAGAGATGCTAATTTACTTAATCATAACCTATCCTGGACTGACAGTAAATCTTCACTCTCCAACATGTGAATAAACACCTTCTACTGACCTTTTTCACCATCAGCCTCCTCTCTGTGCTCCATCTGGTTCTGTGTGTGTCTGACAGTAATACTGACAGTCTGATCACCTGTAGTGCTGCCTTTTACTGATCTGATCCCAACATTAAAGACTCCTCTTACTGCTGTTATTATTGTTTATGGAACATACCTTACATATTTGAATGTGTCACACCCACATACAGTTAGGTCCATAAGTATTTGGACATTGACACAATTTTCAGCATTTTGGCTCTGTATACCACCACTGAAATGAAACAATCAAGATGTGCTGTAAGTGCAGACTTTCAGCTTTAATTTCAGGGTATTTACATCCAAATCAAATGAACGGTGTAGGAATTACAACACATTTTATATGTGGCCCCCCCCTTTTTAAGGGACCAAAAATAATTGGACAAACTAACATAATCATAAATCTAATTGTCACTTTTAATACTTGGTTGCAAATCCTTTGCAGTCAATGACAGCCTGAAGTCTGGAACCCATAGACATCACCAGACACTGGGTTTCGTCCCTGGTGATGCTCTGCCAGGCCTCTACTGCAACTGTCTTCAGTTCCTGCTTGTTCTTGGGGCATTTTCCCTTCAGTTTTGTCTTTAGCAAGTGAAATGCATGCTCAATTGGATTTAGGTGATTGACTTGGCCATTGCAGAACATTCCACTTCTTTGCCTTAAAAAACTCTTTGGTTGCTTTCGCAGTATGCTTCGGGTCATTGTCCATCTGCACTGTGAAGCGCCGTCCTATGAGTTCTGAAACATTTGGCTGAATCTGAGCAGATAATATTGCCCGAAACACTTCAGAATTCATCCTACTGCTTTTGTCAGCAGTCACATCATCGATAAATACAAGGGAACCAGTTCCATTGGCAGCCATACATGCCCACGCCATAACACTACCTCCACCATGCTTCACTGATGAGGTGGTATGCTTTGGATCATGAGCAGTTCCTTCCCTTCTCCATACTCTTCTCTTCCCATCATTCTGGTACAAGTTGATCTTGGTCTCATCTGTCCATATGATGTTGTTCCAGAACTGTACAGGCTCTTTTAGATGTTTTTTGGCAAACTCTAATCTGGTCTTCCTGTTTTTGAGACTCACCAATGGTTTACATCTTGTGGTGAACCCTCTGTATTTACTCTGGTGAAGTCTTCTCTTAATTGTTGACTTTGACACAGATACGCCTACCTCCTGGAGAGTGTTCTTGATCTGGCCAACTGTTGTGAAGGGGTTTTTCTTCACCAGGGAAAGAATTCTTCTGTAATCCACCACAGTTGTTTTCCGTGGTCTTCCGGGTCTTTTGGTGTTGCTGAGCTCACCAGTGCGTTCTTTCTTTTTAAGAATGTACCAAACAGTTGATTTGGCCACACCTAATGTTTTTGCTATCTCTCTGATAGGTTTGTTTTGATTTTTCAGCCTAACGATGGCTTGCTTCACTGATGGTGACAGCTCTTTGGACTTCATATTGAGAGTTGACAGCAACAGATTCCAAACACAAATACCATACTTGAAATGAACTCTAGACCTTTTATCTGCTCCTTGTCAATGAAATAACGAACTCCCTTTATGAGAGAATAACATACACCTGGCCATGGAACAGCTGAGCAGCCAATTGTCCAATTACTTTTGGTCCCTTAAAAAGGGGGGGGGGCCACATATAAAATGCATTGTAATTCCTACACCGTTCACCTGATTTGGATGTAAATACCCTGAAATTAAAGCTGAAAGTCTGCACTTAAAGCACATCTTGATTGTTTCATTTCAAATCCATTGTGGTGGTATACAGAGCCAAAATTATGAAAATTGTGTCAATGTCCAAATACTTATGGACCTAACTGTACATACACCCACACTCACTTCTGTTTGGACCAGTTGATCTTGTTTGGAGTCTCATTACTGGAACTTTCTTCTGTAAGGGTGCATGCATGCCCAATGTGAGGGGATATAGGGGGAGGAAGAAAAGGAGGAGAGGGGGAGGAGAGGAGAGCGGAGAGGAGAAAGAGATGGGATGAGAGATAGGGGGAGGTGAGTAGAGAGGGCGTGGAGAGAGGAGGAAAGGAGGAGCGAAGACAAGAGGTGAAAAGGGGGAAAGGGGAGAGGGGGCAGAAAGGGGGAGGAGAAATAGGGGAAGGTGGGAGGGGTGAGAGGGGGAGGAGAGGAGAGAGGGGAAGGAGAGGAGAGAGGGGGAGGAACAAATACCAGGCACTGAGATAAACAATTAAAATTGAAAGAGTTAGAGGGAGGTGAGAGGAAGGGAGAGAGAAATACAAAGAGGTTGACAGGAAAGGAGAAAGATAGAGAAGGGGTGAGAGTGTGGTGGAAAATCTGAAGACACTGTGTAGTTGAATAGTCAGGATGCCGGATGAATACAAATGATTTATTCTGTACCGTACATTACCTAACAAGAACTTCCCCTTAGGTCATTAATATAGATTTGTAGCGGGGTTTGCTCGTTTAAGATTAGCAATACTTAATTTATAATAAAGTATGTAGTTCTTGGGGGCACCACCTCTTATTTGTTAAAGGGACAGAGGAAACCTTATTGAATAATAGCCTTCGTAATAATCAGTCTAATCTTAAGTAGTGAATTCTATGAAAGTAGAGCAGATCAGATAACGTGAGGGATAATGCGAGTATTATAAACAATGATTTATTTAAGGAAATGTACTATAATGAACAAATACCAGAGAAGTTATAGGTTAGTTGAAAGTGAGTTGAGTTGAACTGTATATAGTAGGTCCAAAACTATGATGAGGGTTGGTACAAGATGGTAGGTTGAGAGCGTGTGGGGAGGGGGAAGGGAGAGAGAGAGAGATAGGCTTCTGGAGAACAATGGGAGAGTATGTTAACTAATCCTAACGAAAGTTAGGTTAAATCATTTGCAAACTAAAATCAAACGTAACAAATTAAATCACAATATGCCAATGTTCACAAGTAAAAAATGTAGCAATATCGCAGTTACTGTTGTCAGTTTGAAGAAGAAGAGTCAAAGTTCCGTTCGTCGTTGTCAAACGGTTAGAGCAAAGGAATCTTTCGTTCAAGTTCCTAGTGGTCCAGTGAGTGGCTGATTGAGAAGGATAGGTCAGATGTGTCGCGAACACTTCCGGTGAATCCTTGCGAAAAAGCCAGGATTGCTTGTGCGTCGAGGTTTTATAATCCTTGCGAAAGGGGGTATCCTTTTGGAGGTGAACTCTTTGATTGGTCAGTTACTCCCACCTGGGCGTCCATCCTGAGATTGACGTATGGGTGTGAAGTGGTTGATAACTTTTCAGAGTTCAGCTATTTCAAATGTCCTTGTATTGCTTATACTTCAAAATATAACAATACAACATTAATAAATGGTTTAGTTTGTAGATTCGAATCATTTTGATATCAAGATTGGCTGATTTATCATAACAGGAAAGGAAGTTACATTAAAACATCAAATTATATCAACACAGCATTAAAGGGAAAGCATACATTATAACACATCAACTACTGTCATTGAAATAGTGTCCATGAGCCATGTAGTCCTTGAGAATATGTTTTTAAATCCAGAAAAGTTAGTTCTTCCTTAAAATCCTTTGTCTCCATACTGTAAGGCCATTTTGGTCTACCTTCTGACCCCATGCTGGGCCAGAAGCTTTGAAGCTCCTGCTCTGGAGATAAGGACAAGGGGGAAAACCCCCTTTCTCCTTGTCGGGGGTAGGGGAAAGGTGTGATGGTACGTGGTTTGTCTGTTGGCTCTGCTACAGATTGTATCAAGAATCCTAGATAGAAGTCTGAATAAGATGCTCCACTCAACCCCCTCAGGGTATACTGTCCTACAGGGTGGTTCAGCACCTTAGGTCAAACAATCATTCCCTTTCATCCTGCCCCTATTGCCCCAAATCATTTCTGCAAAGTCTCAGGATGTTCCTTAACAATAGACATAAAAACCAAGTCAAACTAGAGAGGGTACAATTTCTGGGGAAATTGTAGGGTGTGCTTGCTTGCGTCGGTTGCACAGGGGTCTGTATATTTTATATAAAAATGCATCGGGCCTACTTATTATTTATAAAGATTACATAGATTTAAAAGCATCTTTTTTTTGCTGCTCATTTACAACTCAAAATACGAGTGAAGTGTAGAATGAAATATGATGTCTTCTCATTTCCCCTGCAAGAGGCAGCTGACAGGCTGAATCAAAACGAATACATTTGGCAGACCGGTGTAAAAATGGACCTAATCTCTATGACTTAAACGTCCTTTTAAGTTGTCCCTTCTCGTGATATTTTCAGGCATTTAGCCTACTCATATTGCATTCATTCATTAATAAGGAACCCCCTTTGAAGATTATTCTACGACTTTACCGGCAGAAGATAGAATCGCGATTCAAACAGTACCATCTGCTAACTGAAAATATGCCCCCAAAAACGTAAATAAGCTTGACATTTATTTAGTGGAAAATCGCTCATTCATAAAAAGCTCACTGGTAGCGATCATTGTCAGTAACAACGCAAAATGCGATATAGCCCTGTGTGGAAAAGCTGCCCCGGTAAATTCTACTACTACAGTACAGCACTAGACTACTGCTGTGTTCGTCTTGGTAGCGATTGCGTTGGTTGAATTCGATTTAACGTTCCGTTGTACGGTTTAGGCTGAAATTAATTATTTTCATCAACAGATTGACAAAGTTTAGGCTGTGGCAATGAAGTTCAGGTTAGTAGTCAGATTGTTTCAACTATTGAAAGACTTTTGAGTAAGGGGAGTGCCGAACATGTTCTGTCGCCGTTTGACTTAAACAGCTGAGGAGTTTTTGTTAGCTACTCACACTAGTGTCTCGGGTAGGCTACAGCGTTGCAGTGAGCTACACTGGTTTGAAACCACAGGTAATGGTAATTTCACCAACAAATCGTTTACTAATGTCAGAATAAATCCTACAACGAAAATGTATATGTGAGGAATGTTTATTTTAACGATTGAAAACAGATAACGCTACATCATAGACCACTGTAGTATGTGTTGCCCGGGCAACACAGGCTAATGTCATGATGCTAATACTTCAGTGAAATAGTAGACTACTGTTTCCGAAAGTAGATGTACTTCCTTAATAATATCAGCTTATATTGTACATTACACATCACAATTGTGTGTCATATCACAAAGTAAAATGAGTAAATAGTTATCACCCTGGCCTCTTTTCTTGTGGCGTTTCTGCAGCTGCCTTGCAGTAAAGCTATAGTTAGCCTATCTATCCCCCAAGTTAACAGATGCGAAACGAATGTTCTGCCAAAGGTAGTCACGCGTGTTTTCGTGACGTTAGTGACGTAGTGACGTTAGTAACGTCAGTGACTGTGGCTAGCAAATTAGCCACCGTTAGCTTCACTTTTCGCCACAAAAACTTAACTTCAGCCTAAACCATGCAACGGAACGTAAATTCCAATAGAAGCAACTCAATCGCTACCAAGACGAAACGTTTGACACCTACTTTGTCTATGTAGGCCAAATATTGACTGAGTTTTAGGGGGGCAAAAAGAATAATAAAAATAATAATAATAATATATATGTGAGAGAACAAAGGTTGTGCCCTTGCCGAAGGCAAAGCACACCCAATTACTCTCGAACCCACATCAATTATTTTACAAGAGGACAGAAGAGAGATAGAAAATAGGTGAGGAAGGCAGAGAGATAGAGAGGAGGTAAGAGGAAGGAAGAGATTGTGTTCCATTGTTGACTGTGTGTGGTTGTTGTGTGGTAGTGAGGTGAACACAGACACACACAAACAGGAGGCCCAGACAAGTGGTTCACAATGCAGCCATGTCCAATTGCTGCCCCCTAGTGGTGCTACAGGACACTTGTCTCATTGGAACAACAATATCAAAGTGTTACAAGAGTTTAGGTCCTCAATGTGTTTATTCTGGTATTAATCACCTCTTCAGGGGCCCTAGCAGTAGACCAGCTGGAAACACAGAGACTGTCTGAGACCACAGTGAGAAGGGGGTGAAGTCTGAGAAATCCCATCGCCGAGCAGATCGGAGAACCGATAAGCAAGGGTCAGAGTGAGTGCACGGGCATCTGCCAGGGTCACGGGCTACAACACAAAGAGACAGGGGCTAGGCCCCTCCATACTGAGAGTGAACAGGAGAGAGGAAAAAGGAAAAGGGGAGACAAGACAAGGAGGGTGAGAGACTGAAAAGGGAACTAAGGGGCAGAGGGGGAGTAAAAAAAAAAAAGTGGAGGGTGTGTGTGTGTGTGTGTGTGAGTGGGTGGGTGGGTGTCATACCTGTCCGAGTAGCTAACCTGATGTGAAAAGCTAAAAGGGGCCTGAAAGATAAGAAGCTATACCAAATCTGGGATGTGTGAAGAGTAGAGGTCATCTGTGAAATGATGAGCTGTGGGAAGAAGAGGTTAACAGCAGTGACACATGAGTGATATAAACAGTACTGGCTGAGGTGAGGGGTGAGGTAGGGAGAGAGAGAGAGACAGAGAGAGAGAGACAGAGAGAGAGAGATGTAGATGGATAGATAGAGTGAGTAGGATGGAGAGAAGGGGAGAGACAGAGTGTGAGGGTGCTCCTCAGCAAATAAAAGTTTCAGTGCAAAACGTAGACCATCACACTCCGGGTAGAGCCACCTGCCAGCTCAGACCAGAATAAACGCAACGCGATGGCTAACTGGCCGCGACCGGTTTCGCTCCCTGGAATGGCAGAGCTCGTCAGGCAACGCCAAAGGAAAAGGGGACGCAGGTAAGTGGGGCCGGCCTACGGCTACAGATCAACAGAGGCAGCCTGGGGAACGCAGAAGATCCAAAAAGGAAAAAAGAGAAACCGCATCACTGGTCTCCCAGAAACCTCAGGTGATCCACCAAAAGCGGTAACAGAATTGACATGGTCTAGGGAAAAGATGGGAGGGAGAGAGGGAGAGGGCGAGAGAAGAGACACATGGGTGTGTACGGGCGTGTGTGTGGAGCCGGACGACCCAGGGAGGGGGCTGGGCCTTGCTGTTCTGGAAGGAAAGCAAAACAGTTAGAGTGTAGATGACATGGGAGGGAATAGGGTGAGAGGCAGGGAGGAGGGAGAGAGGAGAAGAAGAGAGAGAGAGAGAGTGTGTGTGTGAGGGTGTGTGTGTGTGTGTGTGTGTGTGTGGTGTGGAGCAGAAGGAGGGTGAGGAGGAGTGAGGAGGGTGAGAGGTGAGAGCAGACAGGGTTAGAATGAGTTGAAGGAAAAGAGAATGGAGCAGACATACACATACACAGGAACGGTTGGGTTTAGGCAAGGGGGGGTGGGGTTGGGGTTAGGCTGAGCTAAAGGGTTAGAGAGTAGAGTAGAAATGTGAAAGGGGTGGTTGGGTTCAGGCAAGGGGGTGGGTTAGGGTTAGGGGGAGATAAAAGGCTAAAACAGTGGTTCCCAAAGTGGGAGGAGCCATTGCAGGGGGGGCACGGGGCGCGGATGGAATGAATCAATCAATAAATTACACTACAAACATAACATGGACAAGTTTTTGACGGGGCTCCCACGTAAACGCAAAGCAGAGGATGAAGCATCGCCAAATGTGCTTCCAAAAGCAATTTCCTTCCAAGGCAAAGACTAGAAAAAATGACAACACATATCTTGTCTTTGGCTTCACCACAGGCACAAACAAATCGCAAGTGCAGAATTCCGAAGAAAACCCGCAGATACAATGCATTGGTCTGAGGCAAAATTTAAATAAACTTGTCAACTCATATTACGTCCCTATTCTTTCAAAATATTTAACCTGTAAACAGAGCCCATTGCCACCATTGCAGGTTGGTCTGTGCTGGCAATCGAAGGAAATCTGTCAAACCTGAAACTGATACAGTAACGTTCATGTTTGACTAGCTACTGTAGCCAATAATTAAAACGTTAGTCAAAAATGCCGAGATTCAGCCCTGAAGAACTGACACGGAAACACTTATCAACCAAAATTACAGGAATAGACAGGGCCAGGGAGTTTTCAGCCGAGCTTTATGAGGATAGATCAATACTTTTTTGCAAAGTCTGTGAACATTCAATCGACCATATTCAGCGTCAAACTATTGTGCAATATCTTCGGTCGCTCTGACATAAGAACAGGAAGGCAGATTTGAAATGTTCTTATGTACCAAAGGGGGGGCCAGCACAGAAAGTCTGGGAACCACTGGGCCAGAAATTAGAGTAAACATGCAAAAGGGATAATTGGGTTTAGGCAAGAGAGGTGGAGTAAGGGGGGAAAAAATGAGTAGGGAAAAGGAAATAGGCACATGTGAGAGGTGAGATGGGATAGAAAGATGTGAGAGTAGCCAGGTGGGAGAGGTGAGGTGGGAGAGACAGATTGTGAGAGTAGAGCAAGGGGTGAGAGGCCAGGTGGAGGAGAGGCAGAGAGGGTGAGAGGCAGGGAGGAGGGAGAGAGAATAGATGAGACTAAAGAGAGCGGAGTGAGAGGACTAGGTGGGAGGTAGGCCCAAATAGTCTGCATGTGTGTGCAGAACAGGGGTAGGAGGTCAGAGGGGATAGAGAGGTGTGAGAGCAGACAGGTGTGAGAGGTCAGATAGGAGAGATAGATGGTGAGTGGAGTTGGGGGTGAGAGGTCAGACAAGGGAGAGACAGTGAGGAGGAGCTGGGTGCAAGTGAGAGAGTAGAGTGGAGAAGGGATGCGAGGGGAGGAGAGTTGTGTGTAGGTCTAAAGGGACTGGAATGAGATGACTAGGTGGGAGGTAGGCCCAACTAGTCTACATGTGTGTGAGTGGGATAAGGTGTGTGTATATACGTGTGTGAGAGAGCCGAGGAGGAGAGGATGGGGAGAGGAGAGCAGGGGTGAGGGGTCAGATGGGAGAGAGACCGGTGAAAGCAGTCACCGGTCTCTCCCTGCCTCTCATTGCATTTTTAGGGGTAAATGCATTCGGCCACAGGGCTATCATCAATGTCCCGGGGCAACGTGGGGGTAACATCACCCTTTGTGCTGCCATCACCCAGAATGGGGTCCTCCTCCGTCATGCCAATATGGGCCCTTATAACACAGCTCACATTCCTCACATTTTTGGACCGATTGCAAAACATCATCACTGCAGTTAACCACATGCACCAGATGCAATTCACTGTCCTCTGGGACAATGTGTCATTCCACCGCTCTGCTCTGGTCCAGAACTGGTTTCAACACCATCCACAGTTCACAATCCTTTACCTTCCACCATACTCTCCGTTTCTTAACCCAATCAAAGAGTTTTTCTCGGCATGGCGGTGGAAGGTGTACGATCTCCGGCCCCAGGCTCAGGTACCCCTCATTCAGGACATGGAGGACCTGTGACCAAATCGACGCTGGGGCAGTACAAGGATGGATTCAACATTCCAGACGGTTCTTCCCACATTGCCTTGCCAATGACGATATTGCCTGTGATGTCGATGAAATTCTCTGGCCAGATCCAGCTAGGCGGAGAGATGATGTAAAGCATTTTCTGTACTGTATTTTCAGTTTTGTTTTCAGATTTTTTATTTTATTTTTATTTTTGGGTACTGGATACAATGTTATGTTTGTCCGATAGCTTACACAGTATGCAGCTATGAAAACTGAGACATGTTTCGTTGTTTTTGTTGTGATTCTCCATGTTGAGAAAATTTGGGTATGTGGAGAAAAATGAATTATATTTCCATCAGTCTGCAGCATCGGTCTTGTGTAGTGTTTGGTGAATTTTTTGTATATTCACCACATGCACTTTCTCTGTGTACTTCACTTACACTAATCATTGATAAGTAGAATTGCTAAAAGTGTGTTAGGTTTGCAACAGCAGTGTGTAACTGGTACAAACAGAATTAAGTCATATGCAACGTGTGTGTTTCATATGGTAACAAAATATGGTTTTGTTAAATAAGTATAGTTTTTACAAGAGTGTTTCATTTTGCAAAGGATCTGAGGTGTTTTGCTCATTGGGTGTGTGGTTGTGCTAACTGTGTGAGGTGTTTTGAAAAACAAAACAAAACGATCAATATTGTGCTTAAGCAATCGAGAAAAACTGTAACACCCATGCATCCATTGACTGCAGTGCACTGCATGATTGGTCACAGTCTGGTGGATTACTGTATCATACTGTGAAACAGTACAGTGACTGTAAGAAGACATTCTGACAATATTGTAGAACAGAGTATATATTACTGTATGCTACAGTTCATGGCACACACACACCATTCCGTAATCACCTTCTTTTTAGGTTTGGATTCTGTCCTACTACACTCTTTCTTTCGTACTGTGTAATACTGTATTCACAACCACAAATGCTTACCGTAAAAAAAAAAGTTTGGTTTCAATCTTGTTTTCGTGTTTACCATGAATATTTCAACATCTGTGCCAATACAGAAATGTACATAGGAGCTCATGAAAGAAGAGTTTTAGGTTTTGAATAACTGTGTGTATATGATATATCCAAAAATGTAATATTATGGCAAAGGTGTGCAACATAAAACAAATGTTTGCAAGATATGAGAGGCATTTTGCATTTTGTGTGTGCAATTCTTGGATTTGTGTGTAAAGTTTTGAAAAAAAGAGGAAAAGAAAAATGTGTGTAAGCAGTTGAAAAAAACTGGAATAAACATTTACATTTATTCATTTAGCAGACGCTTTTATCCAAAGCGACTTCCAAGAGAGAGCTTTACAAAGTGCATAGGTAACTGGGAGTCAGGTGGCTGAGCGGTGAGGGAGTCGGGCTAGTAATCCGAAGGTTGCCAGTTCGATTCCCGGTCATGCCAACTGACGTTGTGTTCTTGGGCAAGGCACTTCACCCTACTTGCCTCAGGGGAATGTCCCTGTACTTACTGTAAGTCGCTCTGGATAAGAGCGTCTGCAAAATGACTAAATGTAAATGTAAATGTAAATGTAACTGATAAGAACAACAAGATAGCCCCAAAAACATTGTGGGTAGCCAAAACATGAAGCACATATTGAGAACAACCAAAATAAGTGCCAAAGGGAAGAACCACAAGAGCATGTAGTTAAACAAGTTACAATTAAACAACATGAATCGCTATAAGTGCAAGTGTACCTGTAGAAAAGCAAGCAACAGTAAAAAATATTTCAACAATTTAAATCAGTTACCACTAACCAACAAGAGCAGCAAGGCTCTAAGCAAGAGTCATTGCGATCCTTGAGGAAACTAACATGGGGTCCAGCAAACCATTCCTAAGTACCGTTGTACTCCCGGAACAAGTGCGTCTTGAGCCTTTTCTTGAAGGTGGGGAGACAGTCAGTGTCTCTGATGGAGGTGGGGAGTTGGTTCCACCACTGGGGGGCCAGACAGGAGAAGAGCTTGTGTTGGGATAAACAATGAGAGGTGTATCAAGTTGGACTCTAAAGGTTCCAATTTTCCCACAATACAAGCACTATGTGTTGGCCTTATATGATGTTATTGGGCAAAGGTCTAGTGAAGAAGGAAACTGCAAACAGGACCAACTACAACACCAATTCAATAAGTCAAGTTTCTAAGTGTAACAATCAGGGTATGGAGGATCTAGACACACTCTGGATTCTAGAACATCACCTGGCCCCTCCGTCTGTCACTTCAATCATGTGGACTCTGGAACTCTGAGTTCATATATTAACATGTGATGAATTTGGCAGACATTTGTATCCAAAGCGACACATAAAGTACAGTGCGTATAGAGAGTATACAGTACATCTAGGATCAGAAGTGCATAGTTGTGACAGTAGTGTGGTGGTCAGAGTCAAGGAACGCTCTGTGTCACATTTAGTCATTTAGCAGACGCTCTTATCCAGAGCGACTTACAGTGAGTACAGGGACATTCCCCCGAGGCAAGTAGGGTGAAGTGCCTTGCCCAAGGACACAACGTCAGTTGGCATGACCGGGAATCGAACTGGCAACCTTCGGATTACTAGCCCGACTCCCTCACCGCTCAGCCAACTGACTCCCTGTGTCATGTTGGTCTGGAGAGGAGGACACTCTGGGCTTTGGGGATCCTTACAAATAATGAGGCTGAAACTTGTGGTGGAAATTTGGAATACAGTTATAATGTGTGTGTTTTAAAGTTGGTTGAGAAGCTTGATACAATGAATGTTGAATCAACTCCATTTGGTAGAGATGCCATTTGCAGTTTATGACACCTGGGGAGGATGAGACAGTTGGTCTGGAGACAATGTGGATTCAATTGTATTGTTATTGTGATCTGAGGGAGCAGTTTAAGATAGATGAACTGATCAAGCTGCTCTGACCCTTCCTGTTGCATGGGTGGTGCAAATACTTGTTTGAAGATGTCCACACAAAGGACAGTTGACCATTTGAGTGGTGAACTCCTGTGGCTTTACTATCTACTGATTTGGGGAGAGATGCCACATCAAAGAACTGTGGGACACTTGGTATGGAGTCAAACTGTCACTGAGCAGTGCTGACCAATCACAGAGTTTGCTACATTGATGGATTGACCATCAGAAGAACCATTTGATCTAAAGTTTATATAAGGCAGGGTTTTAGGGTTGTTCTTCATCACTCTTGCGAACGACCTGTGGCTAGCACCTCCTTCGTTATGACTGATCACAAAGTACTTTGTTAATTCTTAATTTGTACAAGCTAAATAAATTTATTGAAACCGCCATCTCTTGACTATTCAAATCTACACAGTGCCACTAGAATTTTTCCATTACAAACTCTAAACTACAGACTAAAAGTTACATGTACATGGTTTACTAATGAATGGGCAATCCACATGAAAGCCTGGCATAGAGTGCACAGAGCAATAGACAGGAGATCATTTTATACACTCAAGGAAATCACCCCCATCTAATCATGAGTCGACAGAAACACATCTTGTCACTGCATATCTGTCCCCTTTGTCCAGTCTGGCTGTTTGATCAGTCCTGTGTGTGTTCTGTCAGCACTTCTTATCAATGTCACAGTGTTTCTGTCTCTTAAACAGGTCACATCTGTGCTTTGGAGCTTATCTAGCTCAATCTGGTTTCTGGGCCTTTCTGTGTTTGGTCTTGTTTACCTGAGGACATTTGAGGCTGGACTGGCTGCCTCACTTGGCCTGACCCGGCTGGGGCTTGGGGGGCAGCAGCTCCTCCTGTGAGAGGGGGGTGGAGGAGGACGCAGGAGGGAGGCTGTGGGGGTGCTGGCTGCAGGAGCACAAGGCCCCCCCTGGACTCCTTTTCCCCTCTGTCCCTCGCTCTCCCCTTCCCTTCCCCCTCCTCTGAGAGCCCAATCCTCCCCTCCCTCTCTCCTCTGAGAGCCCAGTCCTCCCCTCCCTCCTCCCCTCCCTCCCTCCTCTGAGATCCCAGTCCCTCCTCCCTCCCCCCTCCTCCTCTGAGAGCCCAGTCCTCCCCTCCCTAATCCCCTCCCTCCCTCCTCTGAGAGCCCAGTCCCTCCTCCCTCCCTCCCCCTCCTCTGAGAGCCCAGTCCCTCCTCCCTCCCCCCTCCTCCTCTGAGAGCCCAGTCCTCCCCTCCCTCCCCCCCTCCTCCTCTGAAAGCCCAGTCCTCCCCTCCCTCCCCCCCCTCCTTTCCTCCTCTGAGAGCCCAGTCCTCCCCTCCCTCTGTCCTCTAAGAGCCCAGTCCTCCCCTCCCTCCTCCCCTCCCTCCCCCTCCTCTGAGAGCCCAGTCCTCCCCTCCCTCCCCCTGACCTCCACCCTACTCCTGGCCCTGATGCCCAGAAAAGTCCCCCTGTGCCACCCCAACCCTCCACTCCCCAGTATGGAATCATGTCTGGATGTTGATGCTGCCCCCTTTCTCCCTACAGGAGGACGTATCAAACACACCAGACTATTGCTCTGTTGAAGCTCATCAGCCAATCAACACATGGACACATCAACACAGTCATTTTGTTTACAATCGCTAGGACCTATTTTTCAATACTTACTCAGGTATATAATACTTACTCGGACTCAACCACCATCAAAACTTGATGTACCCATGTTGTAGAAAAAAAGCAGAATCACTGCTCAAGGCAAGTATGAAATGCCTTTAATACGTAATATTACAATAGTTCAATTTGTGAATTGGACTAAACTGCAACATATCGTGCAAAACAACAGTCTGACAAACTCCTCCTCGCTCAGACACACATTTTAAAGGAGTTTTTATGGAGGGTGTGGGAGAGGAGGTGGGGGGAGAGAGTAGGCAGGCAGTGTGGGGGAGGGGAGGGGGGGCAGGCCAAGGGAGGGAGGGGATCACAATAGACACACACACAGTGTATATTCAAGTGGGTAATACTGTCATATTACTGGTCCTAAATGTAGTGTTTCCAGTGTATGCATGCATGTAATTGTGTGTCTAAGGCCACTGGGTCACCAACGAACACACATCATGTCTATCATCCTGTATAAAACATCTTTGTTTCTCCTTATTTATAGTATTAAGACACTATTTAGTTTATCACATTCAGTGGAACTGAGATCAAAGACAGGATTGTTGTTTGTCAACAATGAAAACAACAAACATTCTACACACACCAATATTTACAAACACTCTGGGATATCAATTACAACTGTATACAATTCAATCTTCAATAACATCTATGTGAGCACAGTGTGTGAGAGTGTGTGTGGGCGATTCTACCTAACACAGGGACACTGAGGAGTCAGTATAAACCCAGAACCCAGGATAGAGGGGCTCAGTGAATGTGCTGTGGAATGTGTGCAGGTGGGTCAGTGTGTCAGAGGAGACTGTGTAGAAGGACAGAGTGCCGGCCGGCCAGTCCAGATACGCTCCTACTCTGTGGGAGCTGGAGGGGGGGGCAGGTATGTCAGTGATCTTCTTATTGTGCCAGGCAGAGTAACTGTTATCACCACACTCCAGACTCCAGGACTTGTTATTGTGTCCAAACATACAGTCATCACCCCCTCCTCTCTTTCTGATTCCTTTATATGTCACTGCTATAGAAACCCCTCCTCCACTCCACTCCGCCTCCCAGTAACAGCGCCCAGACAGACCTTCTCTACACAGCACCTGGTAACAGTCCTCAAATCTCTCTGGGTGATCAGGATACGGCTGCATCTTTATCCTGCATGTCACCTTTCTGTTCTCCTCAGACAGAGAGAGGTTTCTCTGTGCTGTGTTTGGGTCCAGTGTGAGCTCACAGGCATCTGATGGGGGAGACCAAGACACAATATATTACGGATCATCATCATTCACATTAGAATGTCTCTCTCTCTCTCTCTCTCTCTCTCTCTCTCTCTCTCTCTCTCTCTCTCTCTCTCTCTCTCTCTCTCTCTCTCTCTCTCTCTCTCTCTCTCTCTCTCTCTCTCTCTCACTCTCTCTCTTCCAACCTCTCTACCCTGCTCTCTGTCCCTCCCTCCATTCCTCTCTTCCACTCTCCCTCTCTTCCTTTCTCATTCTGTTCTCCCTCCCTCACATGCTCACAACCGCTCAGTAGACGATGGAATCAACATAGCCCTTCACTATATTCTACAACACCTGGACAATCGAAACAGGGTTCCGTTTGAGGATTATAATTTTGCCTTTAACACCATCCTTCCCATCCTCCTCCATAGCAAGTGGAGGCCTGGGGCCTCGTGTATAAATGTTGCGTACGCACAAAAAGCTTGCGTACGCTGTTTTTCACGCACACTTTGTGATGTATAAAGATTTACTTGACGTGAGAATGTGCGGGCCGTCACGGAAAGTTTTGAACAGACGTGAGAATGTGCGGACCGGCCGCAAAGTCTTGTCTGGCTCTGTAACGTGGCGAATTCTAACTGAAAAGTGCCGAAACTCACCAAACATTACAAAATAAAGTTTCCACTACAGTTTCTGTCATACAAAGGCATAACGTTAGTTATTCAAAAAACATATTTGGGCTACCTACGGTAATAAAAGTTTGATCATTAATGTGGATGATCACATCAAAATGCCAAAACCCAAAACGGGAAATGCTATATAGCCTTCTGTTTAATCCGCCACCACTTAATAACTTCTGTTAAACTTTAGGGTGTCAAACGAACGACAAAATCACTCAGGAAATGCATGTAGAAACCCTATAGCTGCCATGCTGTTACGATGCGCCACCACTCGTTTCTTTATTTAAAGTTTCACATCGGACCATTTCTTCTTAATTTCTGTCATGGTCCGGTTCTCTGAACCCACAGCATTCATGGCCCTATAATAATAATAATGATTTTACTTGTAATGCACTTTACATTTAGCTAAATCTCAAAGTGCTACAGGTTAAAAACAAGAAAGGGCGCAAATAGTGACAGTTTTCCACTCTGCCGACCTTCTTTTGTCGCTAATACCTGATGACAGGCTGCCAAACAGGACACATTTTCTCGCCTCCACCTCTGTTGTCAGAACCTCGATCTCACAGTCACCGTATTTCTTAGAATAAACGCCACGGCGTTTAACGTTTATTTTTGGGGCTGCGTTTATTCGAAGAAATACGGTAATTCAGACAAAGAAATGACCTGAGGAGCGCATTTATAGTCCATCTGCATATTCATTTATGGGAGGAGGCAAGGCGGGGTCAGTGGCAGGGTCAGTGGCTCGTTCACGTGCGGTCAATCTCACGTTGATTGTGATTTATAAAGGAAAGGTGCGCAGGACCTGGCGTACGACCGGTTTTATACATGTGAATATTTCTGTGCGTAGGTACTTTTCGAGTTTTGGCCGTACGCCATCTTCTGGTATGAAAGCTGCGCAATCCTTTATACATGAGGCCCCTGGTGTGCAGTCAGCAACCTAGAGCTCAGTGGAGGTGATTGTGGACTTCTGTAAAAAGGTTCCGACACATCCTCCACTTGTCATCAACAACTCATCTGTCACTGTAGTAGAGCATTTCAAATTCCTACGCACAACCATCAACAACACACTAAAATGGGACAATAACATCACTCAATTAGTGAAGAAAGGTCAGCAGCGCCTGTTCTTCCTCCGGCAGCTGAGAGGACTACAGGTCAGCCCCCCCATCATGGTGCAGTTTTACAGGGCTATCATTGAGAGTGTGCTTACATCCTCTCACTCGGTCTGGTATGACTCTGCCTCTGCCCGCTCTAAGGCCAGGCTCCAAAGAGTCGTACGGGCAGCAGAGCGCATCATCGGCTGCCCCCTTCCCTCCATCAAGGACCTTCACAGCTCCAGATCCCTCAGGAAAGCAATGAAGATCAAGGCAGACCTCTCACATCCTGCCAACTGTCTCTTTAACCGTCTCCCCTCTGGACGGCGATACAGGGCCATCATGACCAAAACATCACGTCACCTCAACAGTTTTCCCCCCAAAGCAATAGCCCTCCTAAATAGCTCCTACACATTAACTTTATGGCACTTTATTTAACTTTATTTAACATTACTATTGTTGCACTACCTCCATTCTTATTTATTATTTTGCTCATACTGGTACTATCTGTCCTTGTATTGTTGTTCTGTTTTGTCTTGTTGTTCTATTTGTGATGCTATAGCCTGCATGGAGAATACCAAATCCAATTCCTAGTATCTGTATACATGACGAAATAAAAAATAAAGTAATAAAGTAATGCTACCTCTCTCCTTCCAAATCCATCATCCTTCATCTCCTTATATGTATATAAGAAGATATATATATACACATATATATACAGTATGTATACCGCTGATATGCCCCCATCACTCCCTTGGCCTCTTCAACAAGGCCAAGGGACCACACTGACTCAAATGACTTATTGCTTAAAACACACTGCTTTTGCACTGCACCACAACATGGTATCTTGTACATTTGTATTTTTTGTAATATTTGTATTTTTTTATTTTTATATTGTAATTTACGGCAACTTATATTTATCCCACTTAGTACTGCTAGTTTATGTACCCTTAGTATAGTTAGTCCACATATTTAAATTTTAGGTATATGTTTATTGTATGCACCTTCCTGCCAAAGCAAATTCCTTGTCTGTGCAAACTTTCATGGCGAATAAATCCCTTTCTGATTCTGATTCTGATTCTGATTCTGATTCTGATTCTGATCACTCCATCTTTCTATCCTCCTCCTGTTCCCTTCACATTTGATTTCATTCCCTCTTTTCTTTGTCTCTCTATCCACCCCTCTCTACTCTTTACTTTTCTCTCCTCATCCTCCTTTCTCTCTCAACTATCCATCCTGTGTTCCTCTACAACCACTTTGTTCCCATGGTCTCCCCTCTCTCCTCCCTTTTCTCTCTCTGGATCTCCATCCCATAATCTCAATGAATGGTGGAGAGGGGAGGAGGAGAGGGGAGGAGAGAAGGGGGGGTGGAGGAGGCAGGGGAGGGGGAGAGAGGAGAAGAGAGACGGAGAGACGAAAGGAGGAGAAGAATTTAGAAGGAAGAATGGAGGAGGAGGCGAGGGAAAGGGAGGAGATAAGGAAAGGAAATGAGAAAGGAGAGGGGGAGACGAGGAGAGAAGAGGGGAGGGGGGAGCAGGGAGGAAGAGATGAGAGAAAAGGAGAGGAGGGGAGGACAAGAGGATAGGGGATGAAAGGAGATGAGGAACTGGGAGATTAGAGAGGTGGAAGGGAGAGGGGAGTGGAGGAGGGGAAAAGAGGAGAGGACATGACGAGAGGAGAGGGTAGGGCAGTGGCGAGGAGAGGGAGCGAGGGGTGAGGGGGAGAGGAAACACACACACCAGCTACTGGGAGGAAGAGAGGACAGAAGAACAGAGCAGGAGTAAAGGAGAGGAGGAGAGAGGAGGAGCAGAGAGGAGGAAAGGAGAGGACAGGAGGACAGAGAAGGAGAGGAGGTCAATACAGGAGGAGAGGGGAGCGGGGGGAGAAGGAGTGGAGGAGGAAGGAGGGGAGGACAGGAGGAGAGGGGAGTGGTGAGGGAGAGGGTGGGATCTATGAGAGGCTATCTAGGGCAAAACTACTGAAACACTTGCTCATACACACACTCATCACTTGTGCTACCCCATGAAACACTCATTCACATCCAGTCAGTCCAAATACTCTTACTCTCTCTTCCAAATGAATGAATTGCTCATTTAAATGACTTGTTTTAATGTGTTAATTCAGGATGTATTGGCATTACATCAATATACTGGAGAGGATACAATTTCTGGGGAAATTGTAGGGTGTGCTTGCTTGCATCGGTTGCAGAGGAGTCCGTTTTTTAATTACATTTTTACAACTGATATTTCTGTATATTTTATATAAAAACGCATAGCCTACTTATTATTTATAAAGATTACATAGATTTAAAAGCATAATTTTTGTGCTGCTCATTTACAACTCAAAATATTAATAGTGAAGTGTAGAATGAAATAGTTGTCTTCTCATTTCCCCTGCAAGAGGGAACTAGCACTAGCAGCCTCATAGTTGAATCAAAACGAATACATTTGGCAGACCGGTGTAAAAATTGACCTAATTTCTATGACTTCAACGTCCTTTTAAGTTTTTCCCTTCTCGTGATATTTTCAGGCATTTAGCCTACTCATATTGCATTCATTCATTAATAAAGAACCCCTTTGAAGCTTATTCTAACAACGACGTTACCGGCAGTAGAAGATGGAATCGCGATTCAAACAGTACCATCTGCTAACTGAAAATATGCCCCCAAAAACGTAAATAAGTTTGCCATTTATTTAGGCGAAAATCGCTCATTCATAAAAAGCTCACTGGTAGCGATCATTGTCAGTAACAACGCAAAATGCGATATAGCCCTGTGTGGAGAAGCTGCCCCGGTAAATTGTACTACTACAGTACAGTACTAGACTACTGCTGTGTTCGTCTTGGTAGCGATTGCGTTGGTCGAATTTAATGTTTCGTTGTATGGTTTAGGCTGAAATTAATTATTTTCATGAACAGATTGACAAAGTTTAGGCTGTGGCAATGAAGTTCAGGTTAGTAGTCAGATAGTTTGACTTCCTAAACAACTGTGGAGATGTTTTTGTTAGCTACTAGTGTGTCTCACGTAGGCTACAGCGTTACAGTGAGCTACACTGGTTTGAAACCATAGATACTAGTAATGATAATTTCACCAACAAATCGTTTACTTGTAATCTAATGTCATAATAAATCCTACAACGAAAATGTATATGTGAGGAATGTTTATTTTTAACGATTGAAAACAGATGCATCATAGACCGCTGTAGTATGTGTTGCCCGGGCAACAGAGGCTAATGTCATGATGCTAATGCTTCAGTGAAATAGTAGACTACTGTTTACGAAAGTAGATGTACTTCCTTAATAATATCAGCTTATATTGTACGAAATGATATGTGATATGAAACACAATTGTGTTTCATATCACAAAGTAAAATGAGTAAATAGTTATCACCCTGGCCTCTTTGCTTGTGGCGTTTCTGCAGCTGCCTTGCAGTAAAGCAGTTAGCTTAGCTATCTCCCAGAAGTTAACGAGCTACTAAACTAATGTTCTGCTAGAGGTAGTCATGCTATACGATATGTTGGGTCCTAACGGCACAAGTTTTCGTGACGTTAGTGACTTTAGTAGCGTCAGTGACTGTGGCTAGCAAGTTAACCACCATTAGCTTCACTTTTCGCCACAAAAACATAATTTCAACTTTAACCGTGCAACGGAACGTAAATAAAAATACAAGCAACTCAATCGCTACCAAGACGAAACTTTTGACATCAATGTTGTCTATGTAGTCCAAATATTGACGGATGCTTAGGGGGGCAAAAGGAAATAAGTTTAATATATATGTGAGAGAACAAAGGTTGTGCCCTTGCCGAAGGCAAAGCACACCCAAATAGTGATGGGTGAATGTGTTTCAGTAGTTTTACACTAGATGGCCTCTCATAGAGAGGAGAGGGAGGGATCTGCCCCCCTATCCCTCCATCTTTCTATCCTCCTCATGTTCCCTCCACATCCCATTCCATCCCCCCTTTTCTTTCTCTCTCTATCCCACCCTTCTCTCCTCCTTCCTCCACTCCTCCTCTTTCATCCTTCTCTCTCTCAACTATCCATCCATTCAGAGGGGGGAAGAGAGGGGTGGAGAGAAGAGGAGAGGGAGGAGAAGATAGGGGTGGAGGACAGGAGGAGAAGAGAAGAGGAGAAGGAGGGAAGGAGGAGAGGGGATGAAAGGAGGGGTGGAGGAGACAGGGGAGGCGAGTGGAGTGGAGAAGAGGAGATGAAAGGAGAAGAGAGGAGATGTGAGGGTAAGGGAGGGAGGAGGGGAGAAGGGAAGGGTGGGGAGCGGGGAGGAGGAGACGAAGGCAGGAGAGGAAAGGAGGAGCAGAGGAGGGGAGGACAGGAGGAGACAGGGGAGGGGAGTGGAGAAGAGGAGATGAAATGAGAAAAGAGGAGATGTGAGGGGAAGGGAGGGAGGAGGGGAATAGGGGAGGGGAGAAGGGAGAGGTGTAGGAGAGAAGGGAGGGGACAGGGGAGAGGAGAAAGGAGGGGAGGAGGAGAGGAGAGAGGAGGAGAGAGGAGGGGACAAGGAACGGGAGGGGAAAGAGGAGGAGAGGAGAGAGGAGGGAGGGTGAAGGGAGGGGACATAGCACACACAGACGTACATACAGTATTGATGTGGGTAATTGTGTTAAATTACTGCTTCTAAAAGTAGTGTTTACAATGTGTGTTTGTGTGTGTGTCCATTTTTGACAGTGTCCAAGTTACTAATGGTATTGTCCCTTGTATGACCTTGTGTACTAGAACCAAGTAGCAGTCAATACTCACATTTCCAGGCCTTCACAAGGCCAGGTTTGATCCAGCACTCTCCACCATGATCCACACTGTAGGGATAAGCAAAGGAATGATTAAAATACACCACCTGTTGATAAGTGACTAAGAAACTGAATTTCTAAGTAAACATGTTGTTTCTCTCATCATAAGAGGTCAGAAAGCAGGTTTGCAGAGGTGCACACTCATAGTCATTTCAATGAGGGGAAAGGCGGATATCGCACGCGCCATAACACCAACAGCAGAACGATTATCCAAATAACAAAGAAGTGTACAACACTCGCGTTACAGCGTGTGTATTCACACACATACTTGATGCTATCTACCTTTACATTAGCGACAGTAACTGAGCTGTTAGCTGCAGAGCTAATGTTACAGCCACATTCTATGCGTAGCAAGCTAGGTAACCATATACAGTAAAGCAACATACAAAACTTTGGGAAGTTGTGTCGGCGCATTTCCAGAGAAAATACAATTAAGACATTGGTTCTTCAGAGGCTCGGATGAAGGAATTGTAAAAATACTTTTGTTTTCATTTGTACATCCAAACACTGAGCAACTGTTATGCTTCTTTTGTTTGCAAGCCATGATGTCTCGAGGAAAAACCGATATGGCACTCGCACGGTCATAGCTCAGTTTCTTATGGGCGGGCCAGATTCTCTGGGTGGGCAAAGCAGAGAAAGGGGAGGTAACCTTCCCTATTGTGACGTCACAATATTATAATGATTTTCAAAACCGAACGTTTGAGCTCTCATTTTCTCAAAGGCGCAGAAAAATACCCAGGGCTCGGTTTACACCTATCGAAATTTCTAGCCACTGGTGGACCGAAGGCAGGCTAGGGGAACTCATAATAATGTTAGATAACCTCCTAAAGTGAAGTTTTCATGTCATGGGACCTTTAATTTGACATTTAACCACACATCTTACTACAGGTGAAGAAGAAATTTAACAATCCTATGGGCACAAAACGCACATAATAGCAGCTGAAAATGAGCAGTCAGGTGGCTGAGCGGTGAGGGAGTCGGACTAGTAATCCGAAGGTTGCCAGTTCGATTCCCAGTCATGCCAACTGACGTTGTGTCCTTGGGCAAGGCACTTCACCCTACTTGCCTCGGGGGAATGTCCCTGTACTTACTGTAAGTCGCTCTGGATAAGAGCGTCTGCTAAATGACTAAATGTAAATGTAAAATTGTTATGTCCCCCAGCTTGATTGTGGGTATAGCCCATTCATTTCTAGCGGTTGGGTTTCCCTAAGTGAAGGAAACGCCAACTGTCAGCCAATACAGGTACTACGTGACACAGGAGCAGCACAAACTATAATGTTGTCTGACGTTCTACACCGATCTTCCAAATCGTATTGTGGGTCTCATGTTTTGCTAACCGGAATCAAAATGGGTACAGTTTCAGTACCTCTGCATTGGGTTTACCTGTCATCAGGTTTGGTGTCTGGCCGTTTCCGTGTTGGGGTGGTGCCCAAATTGCCAGTCAAAGGTGTGTCTCTGTTATTAGGTAACGATCTTGCTGGGGGTAGAGTAATCCCACGTAATGGAGGTGTTAGACAAACCTGATCCCACTTACTTGGATTCAGATCCGAATATAAGCCTTCTAGTGTTTCCAGCTTAACCCTTGTGCTGCCTTCGGGTCACATGACCCAAAGGTTCATAACAAACCATCGTTGTGTTTACCCAATTTTACCCAATACAATTTTTTTTTTCTCTTTTAACCTTTGCAATGTGGGGGGTCTGAGACAGCCCAACGGTTAAAAGAAAATGCTTCACTTTGTTTTTGTATGCGGTAAATTTGTCGCAATACGACGGTGGGTCACAATGACTGATGGGTCAGAATGACCCGAAGATAACACAAGGGTTAAGACGGGAGAGATCTTCGATCTTTCTCCGTTATACACATCCGAAAAGAGTCCAGTTACTGTGTCTCAGGCGGAGTCGCTCACACCACCTAGAACGGATCTCAAACCAAGTGTTTGCGATGAGGAGTTGAGTAGTTTGTTGGACACCGTCACACCTGCAGGGGTGATCGACAGCCAACAAAAATACGAAAGTCTTCGGAAGTGTTTTGCTTCAATAGATTCAGCAGGTACAGCCAGCGATGCGAAAACCACCTACTTCTTAGAAAAAGTGGTTTTGATGAGGAAATGATACAGATGAAGGATGGGATTCTGTTTATCAGGTCGTCCTACCTACTCAGTTTCGATAACAGGTGTTGTCGCTTGCACATGACTTGCATGGGCAGGACACTTGGGAATCACAAAGACGTACGATCGTGTCCTTAGGCATTTTGTTCTGGCCTGACTTAAAAACTGATGTAGTTAAGTACTGCAAAACATGTCATGTGTGTCAACTGATGGGAAAGCCAAATCAGGCAATTCCCCGTGCTCCTCTCTACCCGATACCGGTGGTGGGTGGCCTTTCGAAGGGGTGATCATAGACTGTGTTGGCCCACTACCGAAAACGAAGTCAGGCAACCAGTTTTTATTAACCATCATGTGCTGTACTACGAGGTACCCAGAGGCAATCCCTCTCCGTACCATCACCGCTAAAGCAGTGATTAAGGTATTGATTAAGTTTTTCACTACGTTTGGCCTACCCAAGACATTACAATCGGATCAAGGATCCAACTTAACGTCAAAACTGTTTGCCTCTGTGATGCAAACACTAGCCATCAAACCTCCAGTGCGTATCATCCCGAGAGCCAGGGTGCATTGGAGAGATGGCACCAGACTTTGAAGGGGATGCTTAGGAAATATTGTTTAGCAACAAAGTCAGACTGGGATGAAGGGGTTCCATTTGTGTTGTTCGCGATAAGAGAAACAGTACAAGAATCGTTAGGGTTCAGTCCGGCTGACCTTGTTTTCGGACATACTGTGAGAGGTCCTTTAAAAGTAATGAAGGACCAAATGTTGGGTCCTAACTCGGTCTGTACTGTGAGAAACGTGTTGGATTACGTGTCCAAGACTCATGAGAGACTGCATGACGCGTGCGCATTGGCAGGGGAGTCCCTCTTAGCTGCCCAGAAACGGATGAAAATAAGGTATGATAAGAAGACTGTGAGCCGGGGGTTTGTGCCTGGTGATCAGGTGTTAGTTTTGTTGCCGATGCCTGGTTCATCCTTGTCGGCCCAGTTCTCCGGACCGTACACTGTGGAGAAGCGCATTAGTGAAACCAACTACATGGTTAAAATCCCAGAGTGCAGGCGCTCCTCACGTCTTTGCCATGTCAACATGCTGAAAGAGTACCTTGGAAGCTACCAGCATTCCAGCCACCCAACATGGACTTTCGGGCTGGGTGGACCTGTTCGAACTTGGAGGAGGAGAATCCCTTCCAAGGTACTCTTTCAGCATGTTGCTGGTAGCTGGGGCTGACCCTGAGGACGATGCCGATGATGGGTTAGAAGAGCATAAAGCCCATATGAAGTGTGAACGTTTGTGTAACTCTGAAACACTGAAAGTGCTACCTATGGTAATGTTACACTTAAATAAGAGAGGAAACAAGTGGGCGGTTCAGCGAAAAAGGAGGCGTGTTCCGGCGCAAACGTTCCCTAGTGCTATTTTGCAGTTTCCGAAAAACAATTCCGCCACTGACCAGGAAAAACGTGGTCTAAAGTCAATGGTGCATTATTCAGATGCTATTTTAAGGGCACAAGCTTGGTCCGTGCACACTGCTGGCAAGGCCAGGGTCTTCTTTCTGCGAAGGTACGTTACATTGTTTTGATTTATGGCGTGTTACATTTCTTCGATGTTCATAAAAAGATTTTCATGAGAAATCTCTATGTATGTGAACATGATTTGTAACAATTGTGACAATTTTCTCCCACGCCTGTTTACATTTTACATTTATATTTAGTCATTTAGCAGACGCTCTTGCCCAAGGACACAACGTCAGTTGGCATGACCGGGAATCGAACTGGCAACCTTTGGATTACTAGCCCGATTCCCTCACCGCTCAGCCACCTGACTCCCTGTTTAACCGAAGCTAATTTGGGTGGGTTTCTTCTCCCATCTCCATCAGAATCAGAATTCGGTTTATTCGCCATGTAGCCTATGTTACACAAACACGGAATTTACTGTGGCAGGAAGGTGCAAACAATAAACATATACAGGCCTTAAATTAAGTAAAAAAGTACAATAGTTAAACTAATTCCAAGAACTAAACAATTTAAGAAATAAAATATAGGGTAGGCTATATAAAAATAAAGACTAAGACTGGGTTGCACCAACATGGATTAAATTAATCCATGTTTAGAGTTAATCTAGGGTTAGTAAATCTATGTTTAAACTGGTTTATAATTAATCAGAGATGTGTTGCACATCTTAATTTTAACCCTGGATTAGTTAAACTAGTTTAAACAAGGTTTAAAACAGGATTAGTTTATGTTCAATGTCTGCCATGATGGATTCCGACGAAATGTAAACAAATTCACAATGTATGTTCAACAAATACAGAACTAAAAGAGTTCATGCATTCATTTAAAGCCTAACTGATGAATGCATGCGCTCTTTTTCTTAAACTAGAGCTTTTTGAATAAATGCCGTTATCGATACCGTTAGTTACCGTTTATACCTAGCTACCACTACAGCGGCTAAGATAGCTACTGTAATCAACCCCATCACTTTAGCCAGCTAACGTTAGCTAACTATTACAGTAGGCTATGGCACGTCAAAGAGGTTCTAACTTTTCAACATTTGAAAAGATGTTGGTGACCGAGTTAATGGAGGAGTTTGGGGTAACGATAGAAGATAAAAGGACTGACAGCAGTACTTTAGAGAAGAAGGAGAGGAGCTGGGTCCAGTTAGCTGACCGCTTTAATGGCTCTACCGGAATCAAAGAGACGAGGGACAGGGCACAACTGAAAGCCTGCTGGAAAAATCTTAAAGCTAAAGCAAAAAAAGATGCGGCAGAAGAGAGGCGTAGCCAATTTCAAACCGGCGGAAGACCACCGACCAATGCTACGGATCCTCTGTCAAAGAAGATCATTGATATGATCCCGCAGCAGATTTCCCCCCTCCCCAACCCCTACGACGATGACGGCGCATTAGATGACAGTACAGCCACATAAGCTGCAAGTAAGTAACTACGAACTCCAACGCCGTTGGTTTCAGCAATAACGTAACAAAAATGATGAAATAAGGCTATAATTTTGCCTACCAAGCATTTGTTAGAGCCTATGTATTACTGTACATACCCCTCAGATGTTAATCATTTTCAAATTGAATAGCACATCATACTACAGAAATAACAGTTCCATGTTCTCTTTAGTAGCCTACGGTAATTTATTAAATTAGTTATTTCCTATGTCATTGGACCTCAAGAGACCTCAAGAGTAAAGTACATTGTGCATATACAGTTGTAGGTAGCCTCCTAATGTGTTTATGTTTTTTTTGTTTTGTCTAGCTGACACTATCATCGTACTGGAGCAAGTGGAGCCTCATGGAAACATCGAAGCAGCAGCATCACCTGTGAAACCACCTGCCAAGCACCCTAAGCTTAGCTCTCACCAGGAGCTTCTCACATTAGAGAAGGAGAGATGCATGCTCGACATTGAAAATGCAAAAATTAAAAAATATGTCCTGTTGCTACAGAAAGAGGTCCTAACTCTTCAGAAGCAGAGGCTACTGGATCTAAGCCAGTCACAAGAAATAGAAAGATTTTTGAATGAATTCTGAAACTGAAATTGTGTAATGTATTTATTGGAGTAAAATGTTTTTTTCAATCAAATTGGCAGTCCCCTTGTCTTGCTGTTCTTATTAGTTCCTCCCTGTATGGATGAGAAAGTAAGAAGCACATTAGTTAATAAGTATGGGTTAAGGTCATCTATTGTATAAGTGCACATATCAATCAAAATATAACAATATTCTGCCAATACTGACCTTAATTACGCTGCAAAGTGGTTTTCAATCAGTGTTCTCCTGACAGCATTGCCATTTGCGTTTGCAGCATTCTGCACTTGAGCATCTTCCAGATCATCCTCAAGTGGGTGCTCATCCTCCTCGGGTAGCTCATCTCCTACTCTCTTCCCAAAGTTGTACAAAACAGCTACTGCAACAATGATGGTCAGGGTAGTGTCCAATTTTGTGCGGAGTCCCTCCTGTATACATGGAAATCTCCGCTTCCACACCCCAAACACTCTCTCTATTACCCCTCTTGTTTGAATGTGAGAGTAGTTGTAGTTTTTTTCTGCCTGGGTCTGAGGGTTCAAAAGTGGAGTCATCAGGTATGGGCGACATGCATAGCCATTGTCCCCCACTAGGTGTCCACGGATCTCCCCTCTCTCCAGCAGTGCACAAAGTTGACTGTTGTCAAAGATTCGGCTGTCATGTGTGGATCCTGGCCATCTTGCAACAACGTGTGTGATCTGGGCCTGATCATCACACACAACTTGGACATTAATTGAGCAGTAGCCCTTTCGATTCCGAAACAGTTCCCCATTCCCACCACCTGGGTTGGTAATGGGAATGTGGGTGCAGTCGATAGCCCCAATTACTCCTGGAGAACCTGCTCTCCCATAAAATCCAGCTGTTGTCTCTCTCCTTGGTTCAAAGTGAATGTACTGAGCCTTTAAACTTGCAATTGCCTTGGACACTCTGCTGACAATTCTGCAGACTGTGGATTTATGAACTCCGAAAAGATCCCCATCAACCATCTGAAAACACCCTGTAGCATAAAATCGCAAAGCTACTAGGAGCTGGAGAAGCGGTGGCACAGCAAAATTCCTCTCACTTCCATGCTTGATTGCTGGTCCAACCTTCCCATTCAGGTATATGACAGACTCCTTTGTAAATCTGTACCGCTGTGAAAACTCGCTGTTGTCATAGAATTCAATTGGGTTTAACCTATCTCTAACTTTCCTGCGAGGAACTCTTTCCTCTAACCCCATCCAGCGAAGATATGCAGCCATGTTGTCAATAAAACTGAGATAAACCTCCTCCAGGGGTGGTTTAAATATAACTGCTAATCCAGGTTTAGACTAGGTTTAAAATGACTGGTGCAACAGATTTAAATTTAATCTAGATTTAAATGGAAATTAAACAGAGATTGCCAAAGGGTTAGATTTACCCAGGATTAATTGTAAACTAAGGTTAAACTAGGTTTAAAGTTTGGTGCAACTGGATTAAAAGACACACTTGGTTTAAACCTAGTTTAAGAGTTAATCCTTGTTGGTGCAACCCAGCCTAAGAATTTGAATGAGCAGCATGAGCGGGCAATTTAGTGCAATGAGAAAACTGCTCTGCCTTTCCCATACAATGTCACTTATCTATCTGTTATGGCCCTGACTAGAACGTCGGCCTCCTTGGCTGTGAACCGCTCCTGGCGTGCGCCTGGCAAATCCGCCGTTATAATAGCAATCCGCCATGGAACAAGCGCTGCTCTTAAAGGGAATGTGAGATGACGCTCTAATTGGTTTATTGCACGTTATGCCCAAACCACACCCATTAGTAATGTAGCTACTTCGGACCTACCCATTTTAGATTTACGCCAGGCGCAAAGTCATTTATCCCGCCGGCAAAATAGCAACCGAGCCGGAGTCCCGCCCAAAAAGTTACATGCGCTTTGCGTTTTGATACTTGCGTTTCAGATCATCAAAATAGGGGGGCAAAACTGAAATCAAGTAAATCTAATAATATTTGTAGTTAAATACATTTGGCAAATATAACAATATGTGTCCGACCTAATGTTTATATTACATGAAGCTCAAAAATGTTGTGCTCAAATTAATGCAATTTTTCTTTTCTTGTTGAAGTCCCTAGCTACATTCAAACCTACACTAGGACCTAGGTTTGAGCTGAGCTACATTTTACAACGTCTGGTTTTAGTTACCTCTCTTTCTGGAGCTAAAAATCCAAAGTTTCCCTCATCTCAGGGTGTAAAAACTGTTTTCACTAAACCCGCTTTCTGGAAATACTGATTGTGGCTACAATCATAGTTTAACCATATTGTAGATTGTGTAGTAAACATGCAGTTTTTAATTGTATCATGAAATGCAAGGCCTATTAACGTAATTAGATATATTCAGTGTTAAGCAACATTACATAAAGAGGTATATAAAAAACAAACATCTCCTTACTTGAGTTTCTTCAGTCTGCAGTGTGGATCTTCCAGTCCAGCAGAGAGCAGCTTCAATCCTTTTCCTGGATGATTGTAGCTCAGGTCCAGTTCCCTCAGGTGGAAGGGGTTGGACCTCAGAGCTGAGGCCAGAGAAGCACAGCCTTCCTCTGTGACCAGACAGCCTGACAGCCTGTAGAAAGAGGATCAATATTGTGACAGAATCCATCTGGGCCTCCAGAGTGAGTCAGCACAGAGGGGTTCATTTGGCAGGTGCTGTCATAGCTGCACCTCCCCTCATTAGACAGAGTGACCTTTCCCCCAGTTCAGGAAGGTTTTGTTTGTGTTCAGTTTGGCTGGTAGTAGTTCTATGGAACCTCAGGACCTGAGGCCTGTTCCATAAAGCCCACAAAAAACAATGATTAAAGTCCCAAACCTGATTTGAATGAACCTCACAAATCAGTCGGGGTTATAGCGATTCCATAAACGCCAATTCTAGATCACGTAATCCGACGAATTCAAGACAGGTTCAAGTAGACAAGGTCATTGCAGGCGCACCCTATTCTTAAGCAGTCTGAGAGGAAGAAAATGGATCATATGGATCCACCATTGCAGAAAGCAATGTTCACGACCACGTGAACTCCCCCTGAAGCTGAAAAAAAGATTTGAAGCCGTAAAAAAATTAGATGAAATGTGTAACTGAAAACAAATATAAAAGTGAAAAATGAAAATTTATAATGTATTCAAAATAATTCCTGAATTTAATCTAAATTGTATTAAAACTTAAAGAAAAATTGGTACACTTGTTTTTAGTTTGAATACATGGGTTTATTTTTCAAGTTTTACAATGGAGATTAGTTTGACCAGGGGGGTCATTCGGAGACATGAAGTCTGGGTGGCTTAAGATATTTATGACTGAGGGGAAGTTCTTGT
Source organism: Osmerus mordax (assembly GCF_038355195.1). Taxonomy (NCBI): domain Eukaryota; kingdom Metazoa; phylum Chordata; class Actinopteri; order Osmeriformes; family Osmeridae; genus Osmerus; species Osmerus mordax. The sequence goes on along the minus strand of NC_090050.1, from coordinate 1,827,800 downwards.
AAGGGTCAGTTGGAGACATACAGTAAGGTGCCAATAAAGTAGCTGTTTGATCTTTGACTGTAGAGAACTTTTGTAGTGTACAATCCATTGTGAAAAAGTTCATTGTTTGTATTTAATTATCCTGACTTGGAGAAATGCAGTATGAGAGTTCTTATCACCTGGGGGGAATGAGCTTTTGGACATCATGTTCTGAGTCTGTGTTGTTTCCTCTGTATTGTCTTAGGAGAATGTGACTTTATATTGATTGATTGATTGATTGTTGTATAGGGAGTTTATAAAACCAGATATGTTGTGGCATCAGGTATCTGAACAACGTTACGTCCTCCAGTAGATCGGAGCGCTCTGTTTGTCTGTTACAGAGCGCTCTGTTTGTCTGTCTTACGCTATTATATTAAACAGCAGAGAAAACCCCCAAATAGTTGTTTTTTCCAACTTCAAATGCCTTTTCCTAGTGACCCCAACATTCATAAAATGTTTTAAAAAAATACAAAATTATAACATCACAACAATCACAAAGACACACACATCCACAATTGGAAAGTGATATTATGTGTGCTACTGATTTAGATTACAGAGTCTATAAAGGTGCTGCAGATGATAGTCCCTCCAGTTCTCTCTTTGATCAAGCCATGAGTGCAACTCTGTGGTCTAAATCAACCATACAAATACATTATGTGATTATAACTTTACCATTGTTTCATGTAGAACATGAATACAGACCTTAGTGTCTGCAGTTTGCAGAGTGGATTCCCCAGTCCAGCAGAGAGCAGCTTCATGCCTGAATCCCCCAGGTTGTTGTTACTCAAGTCCAGCTCTGTCAGATCTGAGGAGGGGAGAGCTGAGGCCAGCGCTTCACAGCACCCTTCTGAGAGGTTACAGTCATTCAGCCTACATGACATAAGGAGAACATGAGACATTATCAGAGTCATAGTTTGTGTGATAGGATCATACGATAACTAAATATGACATCACAATATGAGCTAAGTTGTATTGTTATTTAAATTATTAAAATGCCTTATACATACAGAGCAGTTTTGGAGTTTTTGCCCACTGGCAGCAGCCTCAGAAGACCTTCCTCTGATCTGGAGTATATCTTCAGGTCAAACACGTCCATCTTCTCTTCTGAAGTCAGCAACACAAAGACCAGAGCTGACCACTGGGTAGATGAGAGCTTCTTCTCACTGGAGAGACTTCCTGAGCTCAGGTAGTGTTGGATCTCCTCCACCAGAGAATGGTCGTTCAGTTCATTCAGACAGTGGAACAGATTCATGCATCTCTCTGGAGATGGATTCTTTCTGATCTTCTTCTTGATGTACTTGACTGTTTTCTCATGGCTCTCTGTCTTGTTACTTTTCTGAGTCAGTAGGCCTCGTAAGTGAGTCTGATTGGACTCCATTGAGAGGCCCAGGAGGAAGCGGAGGAAAAGGTCCAGTTGTCCATTCTTACTCTGCAAGGCCTTGTCCACAGCACTCTTGTAGAATCGGTTTTCTCGTTTCTCTCTGAAAAGAGTCAACACTTTTTTGGAACTGGAAGCTGATGGAGTCTCAGACATCAGATTCTGCTTGTGGTTGATGAATGAGAGAAACACAAACACAGCAGCCAGAAACTCCTGAAAGCTCAGATGGACAAAGCAGAACACCTTCTCCTGGAAGACTTTACCATCCTCTCTGAAGATCTGTGTGAACACTCCTGAGTACACTGAGGCATCACAGACATCAATGCCACACTCTGTCAGATCTTTCTCATAGAAAATCAGGTTGCCTTTCTCCAGCTGGTGGAAGGCCAGTTTTCCCAGTGACAGAATACTCTGAATGCTGTCTTCATCCCAGTGTAGATCGGTCTCAGTTTTCCCAGCATACTTCACCTTCTTCTGTTTGATCTGTAACACCAGGAAGGTTGTGTACATCTCAGTCAGGGTCTTGGGCATCTTCTCTTTCTTCTCTGTTCTCAGCATTTGTTCAAGGACTGTAACAGTAATCCAAGAGAAGACTGGTATGTGGCACATGATGTAGAGGATCCTTGATGTCTTGATGTGTGAGATGATTCTCTTGGCCAGGATCTCATCACTGCATCTCTTCATGATGTACTCATCCTTCTGTGGGTCATTGAACCCTCGTACCTCCGTCACCAGGTCAACACACTCAGAAGGGATCTTATTGGCTGCTGCAGGTCGAGTGGTTATCCAGATGAGAGCAGAGGGAAGAAGCTTTCCTCTGATCAGGTTGGTCAGCAGCACATCCACTGAGGTGGACTCTGTGACATCACACCAGCTCTTGTTCTTTTTGAAGGCTAAGGGCAGTCGACACTCATCCAGACCGTCAAAGACAAACAGAACTTTGTACTTGTCGTAGTTGGAGATTTCTGATTCTCTGGTTTCCGAGAAGAAGTGATGGACAAGCTCCTTCAGACTGAACTCTTCTCCATCCAACAAATTCAGCTCTCGAAACGGGAGAGGAAAGATGAACTGGATTTCCTGATTGGCTAGTCCCTCAGCCCAGTCTGTGACGAACTTCTGTACAGAGACAGTTTTTCCAATGCCAGCAACTCCTTTTGTCAGAACAATTCTGATAGGTGTATCTCGTCCAGCTGAGGGTTTAAAGATGTTGTTGCATGTGATGGCTGTTTCTGTTCTTGCTGATTTCCTGGATGCTGTCTCAATCTGTCTCACCTCATGTTCATTATTGACCTCTCCACTCTCACCCTCTGTAATGTAGAGATCTGTGTAGATCTTATTGAGAAGAGTTGGATTTCCTTGTTTCAATATGCCCTCAAACACAGTTTCAAACTTCTTCTTTAGTTCAGATTTGAGTTTCTGTCGACAAATCTCAGCACGCTCATCTAAACAAAAAACAACACATGTTAATTGTGTGTTTTTGTTAAACATAGTTTGGATTATTCACAGATTATGAACTGACAATGTTTCCTCTACATTCAATTCAAAACATATTTCAAATCTATGATCATTTATCAGGTACACAATAATGAAACAGTTTAGTACACTCACACATAGTACAAAGTCATAGGAAGATCTACACAATATTGGGCTACTCTGAGTGTCATAACTTTCTTTGTATATCTAACCTTCATCATGTATTATTAATCGGTCAACTAAGACTAAATATGGAGTCTCTTACTTTTCTCCAGAGTGTCAGCCAGCTCCTTCTGGTTCATGTTCCTCAGTACGTGCAGTGTGATCTTCAGAGCTCCCTCTCTGGCACTGCTCTCCTGCTTCTGATATTCAGGGTCCACCACTTCCTGGTCCTCCCTCTGACTCTCTAAGCCTTCTGGGAAATCTGAACTCAGAATCCTCTTCATCCCCTTCAGCTCTTTCTTCACAAACCTGATGACAGCCTCCTCAAGCACCTGAAACAGAGAGGGAAGATATTAGACAAACCAGCAACTCTAGTCCCAGTAGAACAATATGATTAAAATGATTCTGTCTTGTTTGTACTTTAGATGAACACAAAACTCACTGTGAATATGGAGGACAAGTCCTCATGGTGACTCTGGTCTGACTCAGACTTCTCCTGTTGATCTCTGAGAACAAGAGATGACATTACTTAACTACATGAACCACGTGTACTAGGCATGAGTGGTAAACTTAACTGTATCCACTCATGCATACACACAGACACACTGTATAAGAGTGATACCATCACTACCAAGTAAACCATCTTCTATACCACTACAAGGCACTATTCCTTTAATACAATCATCAAAGATAGGAGCACTGTCACCCCCAGGTAAACAAGTGTGTTGTGTTTCAACCTGACACTGAAGAATGACATCAGGGTCCACCTCACACAGGGCTGCATGTTTGCTAGCAGCCTGCTTTAGACACTGCAGCACTCCTCCACCCAGGAGTTTAAGACCTTCTGGTCTCAACCAGCCTAAGTGGGCTGAGTCCCGCCCGGTCTGTGCTCATACCTGGCCTGGTACCTGCAGGGCTGGACACTGACTCTCATGCTATGTGTGTGTGTGTGTGTGTGTGTGTGTGTAGGGAGGTTATTGTTGTCAAACTTCCACTAGAGCTGCACTGATCTCTATTATGTGTATGTAAAGCTATTATAACAACATTACAATAAATGTCAAGTCTTTTAAGGTGGAGAAGTAACTCACAGGCTTATCCTGGAGTTCGCTCTAGTCTCTACTGAATTAGAGAGAGCAGCTTTGAATAACATGTCTGCACCGACATGGAATGACATAATGGTAGTATGGTATGGCTTGCATAATTGCATTTGTTTCAGGGTAGTTTGTTGTGGTTGTGTTGTGGTTGTGTCTCTGTGTTAATGTCAGGTAAAGTTCAACATTAAAGCAGCACAGTGGACTGGTAGGTTGTGGTCCTGTCTCTCACTGATCAAACACAACAAGGAGGGCAAAGGTGTTGATGTGTCTGATGGTGGTCTAGTGGTTAAACCATAGATACATAAATAGAAGACTAACAACACATGTTAATGAAATAATATTTAATAACAGCTCCCACTCACTGTGTACCTCTACCGCATGGTCTGAACATCAGCCAGGCTATGAGTTTGATTCTTCATTTAGATGATGTTATAAATGTCACAATAATCCTGAATTTAATGACTACTTTAAACTTGAGATTATTTGTCACCTTATATACCACCACATCAGTGGCAATTTCTTTAAGACTGCAAGGGAAGCTCAGCTTCCCCTAACATTTCAAAAAGTTCATGGTCAAATATTTACTATTGTGTTAACATTTTAAATGCGTTAGAACACGTTCATATCGAAGACAAGTTCTTTCAGAATCAGCTACATATATTAGCAGGTCGACTGACTGATTTCCTTCTCATACATTCCTGTAGCGTCACAGTGCATTTCCCTGTTGAAGCTCAGCTTCCATGGACTTCAATGTGGCTGCTTTGAACAGTTTTTTTCAGTGCTTCGAAACTATACGGTCATTGTATAAATGCTGAGATTATGTCCCACCCTGGACGCTCAGCGTCTCTGGGGGTGAATGGAGGAGTGGGCTGGCCTGGACGCTGGGCTTCCGCGTGATGATTGGAGGGTCTGTCGAAAGACTGCATCTCCTTTTGATTGACAGCGATTTTGTACTATAAAAAGTCGCCGAAGCTATTCAAGCTCAGTCCCGTCACAGATTTTGCAACTGTAGTTGAAAGACAAACGGCTGCAACCTGTTTCTTGGTATTTGCTTGGCGAAATTGCTAGCCAATTTTCATCATACATTTCATACAATTATGCATCACATTCCTTGTTTCAGTTGAACCTAATTCCCATATTTCCTTTGGGTTTAAATATTTTTTGGTTAGATCGTTCGTTCATTCATTCATACAGTAGGCTAGGCTAGTGTCGTAGGGGTGAACTAGCCAGTGAACTGAAAATGTATATGATGTAGGCCGAAAATGAGCTTCCCCTGTTTGAAAGACCAGCAGCCGCCATTGCACCACATACCCTTCCTTATTAGAAGCATAACAGTGAACACCAGCAGAGGTCAGTACATACCCTTCCTCATTAGAAGGCCCTCCTCCATCACTGAACATGATAGGTGGATCCATAGACCTGTCACTCTTCATGGACACACAGCTGGGTACAGGTGAGGCTGGTCTCTGCTGGATTGGGCTTCAACACAACAGAGACAGACCTTCAGTCTCTCATTTATTCTGACTAATGATGATGTCATAATATCACTGCTGAGCTCTGAGAAGGAGAATAGTCATGAACAGGTATGGATTCTCATCTTCTCACCTCTTAGCTTTGGTGTCCATGTCATGTTCCCCAGAGAGACTAGTTTTAGAGGCAGTGCCTCCCTCCTCTCTCTTCCCAGAGATACTCATTTTAGAGGCAGGGACCCCCTCCTCTCTCTCAAAGTCAGAACTTCTCTCCTCAGGGTCAGATTAGAAGGATTTTGAAGCCAGACCTGTAGACCTGTAAACAAACACCAGTTAGAATCCAACCCTATTAGACTGTTACCTCAAGAGAGGAAGGAAAACTAACTTTATACCCTCATTAAGAACACACCACTATGATGTAAACAACTCAGTTAAAATGTATTCAGTACCTCAGTCATTTACCTCATACTGACATAAGACAACAGAAGACAACAGAGAAGACAACAAGCTCCACTCCATCTTACTGCACCATCAGCTGTACTGAGCACTACCTCACTTCCTCTTACAACAAGCTCCACTCCATCATACTGCACCATCAGCTGTACTGAGCACTACCTCACTTCCTCTTACAACAAGCTCCCCTCCATCATACTGCTCCATCAGCTGTACTGAGCACTACCTCACTTCCTCTTACAACAAGCTCCACTCCATCATACTGCACCATCAGCTGTACTGAGCACTACCTCACTTCCTCTACGAAAACCTTGATGGATCAGTAACGTATGACATTTGTCTCTGTGGATGTATTTTTATCTATGTTTATAGAGTTTACAGGAGTACAACAATGTAATTGTAATTACAGTATTTAGAACTAGAGAGGGTACAATTTCTGGGGAAATTGTAGGGTGTGCTTGCTTGCGTCGGTTGCACAGGGGTTCGTTTTTGAATGACATTTTTACAACTGATTTCTGTATATTTTATATGAAAATGCATACTTATTATTTATAAAGATTAAATAGATTTAAAAGCACTTTTTTTTTTGCTGCTCATTTACAACTGAAAATACGAGTGAAGTGTAGAATGAAATAGATGTCTTCTCATTTCCCCTGCAAGAGGCAGCCTCATCGTTGAATCAAAACGAATACATTTGGCAGACCGGTGTAAAAATTGACCTAATCTCTATGACTTAAACGTCATTTTAAGTTTTTCCCTTCTCGTGATATTTTCAGGCATGTAGCCTACTCATATTGCATTCATTCATTAATAAAGAACCCCCTTTGAAGATTATTCTACAACGTTACCCGGCAGTAGAAGATGGAATCGCGATTCAAACAGTACCATCTGCTAACTGAAAATATGCCCCCCAAAACGTAAATAAGCTTGACATTTATTTAGTGGAAAATCGCTCATTCATAAAAAGCTCACTGGTAGCGACCATTGTCAGTAACAACGCAAAATGCGATATAGCCCTGTGTGGAGAAGCTGCCCCGGTAAATTGTACTACTACGGTACAGTACTAGACTACTGCTGTGTTCGTCCTGGTAGAGATTGCGTTGGTTGAACTGGATTTAACGTTCCGTTGTACGGTTTAAGCTGAAATTAATTATTTTCATGAACAGATTGACAACGTTTAGGCTGTGGCAATGAAGTTCAGGTTAGTAGATAGACTTTTGATTAAAGTAAGGGGAGTGCCGAACATGTTCTGTCGCCGTTTGACTTCCTAAACAGCTGTGTAGTGTAGATGTTTTTGTAGTGTGTCTCGCGTAAGCTACAGCGTTGCAGTGAGCTACACTGGTTTGAAACCACAGGTAATGATAATTTCACCAACAAATCGTTTACTAATGTCAGAATAAATCCTACAACGAAAATGTATATGTGAGGAATGTTTATTTTAACGATTGAAAACAGATAACGCTACATTATAGACCACTGTAGTATGTGTTGCCCGGTCAACACAGGCTAATGTCATGATGCTAATACTTCAGTGAAATAGTAGACTACTGTTTCCGAAAGTAGATGTACTTCCTTAATAATATCAGCTTATATTGTACATTACACATCACAATTGTGTGTCATATCACAAAGTAAAATGAGTAAATAGTTATCACCCTGGCCTCTTTGCTTGTGGCGTTTCTGCAGCTGCCTTGCAGTAAAGCTATAGTTAGCCTAGCTATCCCCCAACTTAACAGATGCGAAACGAATGTTCTGCCAAAGGTAGTCACGCATGTTTTCGTGACGTTAGTGACGCAGTGACGTTAGTAACGTCAGTGACTGTGGCTAGAAAATTAGCCACCGTTAGCTTCACTTTTCGCCACAAAAACTTAACTTAAGCCTAAACCATGCAACAGAACGTAAATTCCAATAGAAGCAACTCAATCACTACCAAGACGAAACTTTTGACACCTACGTTGTCTATGTAGGCCAAATATTGACTGAGTTTTAGGGGGGCAAAAAGAAAAAAAAAGAAAAAAAAGAATATATATGTGAGAGAACAAAGGTTGTGCCCTTGCCGAAGGCAAAGCACACCCAATAACTTTATAAATGACCAACAACAGCATGGCTCGTTAATCATTTTACAGATATATCTAATCCTCTTCAAGTTGCTTGATAGAATCAGAGCAAATAAACAATGAAACTGGTGATAATAATCCGAAGGGAATTGGGCATCATCTTTGATCATCATTGATTGTAAAAGCAATGCCTTATTGATAAACTACACCTGCAGCCTACATCACCTGCCCTGCCAGAACCCTCCTCTCTCTGCCCTGTCTCTGATCACCTGCCCTGCCAGAACCCTCCTCTCTCTGCCCTGTCTCTGATCACCTGTCCTGCCAGAACCCTCCTCTCTCTGCCCTGTCTCTGATCACCTGCCCTGCCAGAAGCTTCCTCTCTCTGCCCTGTCTCTGATCACCTGCCCTGCCAGAACCCTCCTCTCTCTGCCCTGTCTCTGATCACCTGCCCTGCCAGAACCCTCCTCTTTCTGCCCTGTCTCTGATCACCTGCCCTGCCAGAACCCTCCTCTCTCTGCCCTGTCTCTGATCACCTGCCCTGCCAGAACCTTCCTCTCTCTGCCCTGTCTCTGATCACCTGCCCTGCCAGAACCCCTCCTCTCTCTGCCCTGTCTCTGATCAGGGTCTTTCTCATGCTCAGGATACTCTTGCACAGTGCAAATGAAACATTCACCAATGCACAGAGGAACACATGGAACAGGTTTATACTAGAATATGTATTGAATGAAGGTTTATGTCATCATAGGTTGTCATAGGTTAGCCATCTCTTTGACCCACAATCAAAAGCTGTTAGAATCAGAATCAGAATCAGAAAGGGATTTATTCGCCATGAAAGTTTGCACAGACAAGGAATTTGCTTTGGCAGGAAGGTGCATACAATAAACATATACCTAAAATTTAAATATGTGGACTAACTATACTAAGGGTACATAAACTAGCAGTACTAAGTGGGATTAGAATAGAATTAAATATACAATAAAATATAAGTTGCCGTAAATTACAATATAAAAATACAAAAATACAAATATTACAAAAAATACAATTGTACAAGATACCATGTTGTGGTGCAGTGCAAAAGCAGAGTGTTTTAAGCAAGAAGTCATTTGAGTCAGTGTGGTCCCTTGGCCTTGTTGAAGAGGCCAACAGCGGAAGGGAAGAAACTGTTTTTGTGGCGTGAGGTATTGGTCCTGATAGACCGCAGCCTTCTGCCGGAGGGGAGTGACTGAAACAGGGAGTGTCCAGGGTGGGAGGAGTCGGCCACAATCTTCCTCGCTCGCCTCAGGGTCCTCGAGGTGTGCAGGTTCTCGAGGGTAGGCAGATTGCAGCCAATCACCTTCTCAGCAGTACGGATGATACGCTGCAGTCTGCTCTTGTCCTTGGCAGTGGCAGCAGCGTACCAGACGGTGATGGAGGAGGTGAGGATGGACTCAATAATGGCTGAGTAGAAGTGCACCATCATTGTCTTTGGCAGGTTGAACTTCTTCAGCTGCCGAAGGAAGTACATCCTCTGTTGTGCTTTCTTGATGAGGGAGCTGATGTTCAGCAAGGTTTCGTAGCACTAGCTCCTCAGTCTATAGAGGACCAAAGCACTCTAAATATGATATACAAATATAATATTCTTTAAACCCTTAATGACACATACAGTGTTGTTGTCAAATATCCTAGTCTGTCTCCTCCCTGGACACTGATAACTGATAACACAGTACATCCTCTTCCTGTCAAACAGCACAGTGGGAGGTCCTTAACCACTGACTGTTTATCCTGTTTTTACTGGATGTCACTTATCTTTGTATCCTGTACAATCACAAAATACATCAATCAATCGTTTAGTAAGGTTTAGTTATTCTAGGGGGTAGAAATATTCCCTGGTCGGGGGGGTGCAACCACTTGTATGGCAACGCAAAGGAGCAATTAATATACACTTAATATACACTTAATATACAGTCCAACAGAACAGCATGTATAAGTATTTGTGTGCACACGTGTCTTGAACAGTCACCATATGTAGAGCAGGAGTGTTTATCATTGAGGCAGGGTTAGCTGCTCACATTGGCTGGCTACAGTGTGTCATGCTGCCTGAACAATGAAGGATGTGGAACCTCACTAGAACGGAACTGTACACAGAACAAGAGAGGGAGGAGATGGAGGAATAGGTTCTGCAGAGAGAGAGAGAGAGAGAGAGACAGAGAGAGAGAGGAAGACAGAGAGAGAGGAGGAGGAGGGACAGAAAGACAGAGGTAGACAGGAGAAGGGGAGAGAGAGGGGGAGAGGCAGAGAGAGAGGAAGACAGAGTAAGTAAGTAAGTAAGACTTTATTTATATAGCACATTTCATACAAGAATCGTAGCTCAAGGTGCTTTACATAAAATCAATAAAAACGATAATACAAGCGATAAAAGTAATAATTAAAATAGCAAATTATAAAAACAATAATACAACTAATAAAAGTAGTAAAACCCTTCTGAGATAAAATTACTTAAATGCTTCGGTAAAAAGGTAGGTTTTAAGCTGTCTTTTAAAAATGTCTAGCGTATTTGTTTCCCTAATATTTATGGGTAATTTGTTCCATAGTTTTGGGGCGTAATTGACAAAGGCCGAATCACAAATCTTCTTATGACTGCTTCTGGTGACCTCTAATAGGCCTGCATTTGATGATCGCAGTGTTCTAGCTGGTGTGTAGTTTATAAGGGAGTTAGCAATGTAGCTAGGTCCTTGTCCGTGTAGAGCTTTGTATGTGAGGAAAAGGACCTTAAAGTCAATTCTGAAGGTAACAGGGAGCCAGTTTAAAGTATCTAGGACAGGACTAATGTGTTCTCTCCTTTTAGTTTTGGTTAATAATCTAGCTGCAGAATTTTGAATGAGCTGTAGTCTTTCAGTGGTTTTCTTGGGAAGACCAGTGAAAAGTGGGTTACAGTAGTCCAGCCGGCTGGATATAAAAGCATGAATTAACTTCTCTGCATAATTTTGGTTTATGAATGGTCGTACCTTTGCTATATTCCTCAGGTGAAAGAAAGCTGTTTTGGTCACTTTATTAATGTGAGAGTTGAAATTCAAATCTGAGTCCAGGATTACACCGAGACTCGTCACCTCTGGTTTAAGACAGGGGGTTAAGCCTCCTAGATTCTTAGTAAGCATCTCTCTTTTGGATTTGGGGCCACATAGTAGGACTTCGGTTTTGTCTTCATTTAATTTAAGAAAGTTATCATTCATCCATTTGTTTATTGCCAACAGGCAGTTGGTAATGGAATTGATGGCCGTTGCATCGTTGGGTTCAGTGTATATATATAGTTGTGTGTCATCCGCATAGCTATGGAAATCTATGTTATGTTCTCTGATTATGTCGCCGACTGGTAACATATAAAGAGAAAAAAGTAATGGACCTAAGCAGCTTCCTTGAGCAACCCCGTAGCAGTTCTCATGTTTCTTGGACCTATGGTCTCCTAAACTAACATAAAACTTCCTTCCTGTGATATATGATTTCATCCAGTTCAATACACTATCCATGAACCCAATAAGCTTTTCCAGTCTATTGATTAGGATGTCGTGATCAATGGTATCAAATGCTGCACTGAGATCTAACAGGATAAGGAGACTTTATTTGCATCAGAGTTTAGTCTGAGGTCGCTAATTATTTTGGTGAGAGCAGTTTCAGTACTGTGATATTTCCTGAAACCTGACTGCGAGACTTCCAGGATGTTATTTTCTTCAAGAAAAGAATTTAATTGGACTAAAACTATCTTTTCCAGTACTTTACTAATAAATGGAAGGTTTGATATTGGTCTGTAATTTGCAAGTAGACTGTTATCCAAATGGGTTTCTTTAATAGGGGCTTTTCAATGGTGGAGAAAAGAACTCTGGAATTTCTGGCATTTTCTGTAATAATGTTGGAGAAATATTCTCTCCTTGCTAGACGGATGGTTTTGTTATAGGTGGTTAGTGTATCTTTGTAGATATTGTAGTGGATAGTGATCTTTGTTTTCCACCATTTTCTCTCTGCTGCACGGCATTTTCTTTTCGTTTCACTAAAATTTTTATTTCTCAGCCATGGGGAGGTTCTGCTTGTGCACTTCTTTTTGGTTTTCAGTGGTGCAACAGAGTCTAACACAGATAATAGTGCTTCATTGAGGTTCTCTACCATTTCATTCAGAGAGCAATCATGGTTAGTCGGCTCATATAGAGCAAATTGTTCAGAAAATGTCATCATAGCTGTATCGTCTAAATATCTTCTATGGACTAAGAATTCTTTTTTGGTTTTTCTTAGGATAATTTCCACATTAAAAAGTATATAATGATGGTCTGAGAGGGGTAGATCAGTTATTGAAATATTATTGATATTTAGTCCAGTTGTTATCACTAGATCTAGTGTGTTTCCGTGCCGGTGTGTTGGGTCTGTTATGTGTTGAGTTAGATTGAAACTGTCAAGGAGATTTAAGAGCTCAATAGTTCTTGGGTCTGCTTTTTTATTTACTTGGATATTGAAGTCTCCGTTTAAAACTACTTTGTCATATCTAGTGACACATAGAGGAAGAGGAGAGAGAACGGAAGAGAGAGAAATTGGAGGGAGGGGTGGAAGAAGAGGACAAGACTGTGAAGGAGAGAGAGAGAGAGAGAGAGAGAGAGAGAGAGATAAAGAAGGAGAAGGCCTCCAACTTGGAAGGTGGCACTAGTTTTATTTATTGTTGTTTTTGGTTTGGCTTGTTGTGAACATGTCCCTCCCTGTAACAGATGACAGAGCTTCTGAATTGGATTTAGGAAAACATTTGGCATTCATGAAAGTTTTCTCATCTGGGATTTGTTCTGAACTTCAGAAGACTTTCCGAACTCGAAATAGCAGTCTTAAATCGCCCAGAGTTGTCTCAAATGCGATTCCTTAAAAAAACACAAGATGGCCAATTGCATTTAAGTAAACTGTCCATGTTAGAAGTGTTAAATAATTTGTGAGAAATCGTTAGTGATTGCGTTCACATCAACTCTACAGACATCCTCGGATTAAAATAATTATAATAATTTACCTTGCTTAGTGTGCACACTGTTACATCCAGTGGAGAACAATTCCACTGCTCATCTTACTGGTATCAGAATCAGAATCAGAATGGGATTTATTCGCCATGAAAGTTTGCACAGACAAGGAATTTGCTTTGGCAGGAAGGTGCATAAAATAAACATATGATGTTTATTGTATGTTTAAACGTATTATGTTGTATGTGACAAATAAAACCTTTAACTTGCACTTGGACTTGAACATCATATAAATTCAACCAGGCCATCCAATTATCACTGATCACTCGACCTATTTAAAGGGACGAGTGTGCACCCTAGGCATACAATATGGCACAATTGCTTTTCGCTTGGACATAACTTGCGTTCCTGTTGCTTTCCTAATTGTGTCGATTTTGACTGCACTTGTCACTGCTGTTGCGTGCCCTTATAAGGAGCTGTCGGGGCGTGTATGTATGCAAATTCAGGAGCACGAGGACGCGCTTTCAACTTAAGAAAACTCTTCCGGGGGAGTACAGCTCAGAAAACTTCTGCTGCGTAGGAACACATTTTCAAGCGTTCATGAATTCGGCGGATGTCTTTTTCTTACGTTGTTTTTCCGAAGCCCGTAAGAAACATTTCAGAAGAAACTCCAGAAAATGTTTGAGAATGAGGCCCATTATTGTTCCAACCCTCTCTCCTCTCTGACAGTAAACTTAGTAACAGTGATAACTAAATTACATCTTCTGTGTTGTCAACCTCCGTGTTCTGTATAAACTATGTAATGAATGAGGAAACACCTGTAGTTTAGCCCAGGCTGATATGGATCCCATAAAAAAGTACTGGGTACCTGGTTAGTTTGAAATCCGCTGCCAGTGCTATAGACTAAACCTTACCTGTTAGGCCCTCTGCAACAAAAACTGTTTCTAAGCTAAACCTAACCCTAGGCTGCCAAATCTAGCTAACTATGTCAGGAATGAGGAAATGCACTTGTTGTGAAAATGTCCCTCCCAGATGACAGAGCTAACCTGACCGGTTGAGGTAACAAAGGTTGTTTTGTCTGAGAACATTTGAGGCAAAGTTAACCCAGAGATGGACACATGGTGAGACTGAGGGGGGTCCAGTCTACAAGATGCAGTCTGTGTATATAGGAGAAGTCTACAAGATGCATTCTGTGTATATAGGAGAGGTCTACATGATGCAGTCTGTATATAGGAGAGGTCTACAAGATGCAGTCTGTATATAGGAGAGGTCTACATGATGCAATCTGTGTATATAGGAGAGGTCTACAAGATGCAGTCTGTATATAGGAGAGGTCTACATGATGCAATCTGTGTATATAGGAGAGGTCTACAAGATGCAGTCTGTGTATATAGGAGAGGTCTACATGATGCAGTCTGTGTATATAGGAGAGATCTACATGATACAGTCTGTGTAAATAGGAGAGGTATACAACATGCAGTCTGTATATAGGAGAGTTCTACAAGATGCAGTCTGTGTATATAGGAGAGGTCTACATGATACAGTCTGTGTAAATAGGAGAGGTCTACAAGATGCAGTCTGTATATAGGAGAGGTCTACAAGATGCAGTCTGTATATAGGAGAGGTCTACATGATGCAATCTGTGTATATAGGAGAGGTCTACAAGATGCAGTCGGTGTATATAGGAGAAGTCTACAAGATGCAGTCTGTGTATATAGGAGAGGTCTACATGATGCAGTCTGTGTATATAGGAGAGGTCTACAATATGCAGTCGGTGTATATAGGAGAAGTCTACATGATGCAGTCTGTGTATATAGGAGAGGTCTACATGATGCAGTCTGTGTATATAGGAGAGGTCTACAATATGCAGTCGGTGTATATAGGAGAAGTCTACAAGATGCAGTCTGTGTATATAGGAGAGGTCTACATGATACAGTCTGTGTATATAGGAGAGGTCTACAAGATGCAGTCTGAGTATATAGGAGAGGTATACAACATGCAGTCTGTATATAGGAGAGTTCTACAAGATGCAATCTGTGTATATAGGACAGGTCTTCAAGATGCAGTCTGTGTATATAGGAGAGGTCTACATGATGCAGTCTGTATATAGGAGAGGTCTACAAGATGCAGTCTGTATATAGGAGAGGTCTACATGATGCAATCTGTGTATATAGGAGAGGTCTTCAAGATGCAGTCTGTATATAGGAGAGGTCTACATGATGCAATCTGTGTATATAGGAGAGGTCTTCAAGATGCAGTCTGTGTATATAGGAGATGTCTACAAGATGCAGTCTGTATATAGGAGAGGTCTACAAGATGGAGTCTGTATATAGGAGAGGTCTACAAGATGCAATTTGTGTATATAGGAGAGGTCTACATGATACAGTCTGTTTATATAGGAGAGGTCAACAAGATGCAGTCTGTGTATATAGAAGAGGTCTACATGATACAGTCTGTGTAAATAGGAGAGGTCTACAAGATGCAGTCTGTATATAGGAGAAGTCTACATGATGCAGTCTGTGTATATAGGAGAGGTCTACAAGATGCAATCTGTGTATATAGGAGAGGTCGATAAGATGCAGTCTGTGTATATAGCAGAGGTCTACATGATGCAGTCTATGTATATAGGAGAGGAGTTATAACATAATGGGACATATCATCATGCTTTCCTTCATTAACCTGCATTGAACAAATCTACGCTTCCCAAGGTGCTGTAATGGAAATAATGGAAAACACTCTCTATCCTTCCCTCCCTCTCCTTCTTACCCCCCTCTCTCTCCAACCCCCCCCCCCCCCTCTCTCTCTCTCTCTCTCTCTCTCTCTCTCTCTCTCTCTCTCTCTCTCTCTCTCTCGCTCTCTCTCTCTCTTTAGCCCAGGCAGCACCAGCAGTTATGGATCCCATGTTAAGACATGATCTATGAATATAATCATTCCACTCATGACACATCACACCAATGAATCATTCAGCAGTGTACAAAGAAAAGTAGAATGGAGCAACAAAAACACACTAAGCTAAACTTAACCCTATGCTGCCAGTGCTATAAACTAAACCTTACCTGTTAGGACCTCTGCAACAAAACCTGTTTTTGAGCTAAACTTAACCCTATGCTGACAGTGCTAGCTAGTTCAATCTACTGTCTGGAGGTGCTCAAAATGAAATATAGAAATAGATATTTTCATTGCCACATTAATCATAATGACATTTTGTATTTATCAATAATTCTTCACCCTTCCCCCTCTCTCTCTCCACTGTAGAGTCTGGTTTGATTCTCATCTATCTGGTTTGACCCAGTCTACATTCCAGTCCTGTGCTGCTACAGGGCTCTGTAGAAACCATGTCATGCACGAGGAAATGCAGTTTCACTTGACGCTCCCAGTAGAAATGATGGGTGTTGGGTGAAGTTGTGGGTCTCATGACTTATAAGAATGATGGGTAAACACGATCTAAACAAATGATTTAAAAACCTCTGCCAGTCTGATGTACAATCCCCCCTAATCATTCCAGAATCATGACTTGTCATCCTCTCACATGATCATCACTGTACTGTGTTCTGTACTGTAACTCTATATGTTTGTCCTCCCTCACCTGCAGCCTACATCACCTGCCCTGCCAGAACCCTCCTCTCTCTGCCCTGTCTCTGATCACCTGCCCTGCCAGAACCCTCCTCTCTCTGCCCTGTCTCTGATCACCTGCCCTGCCAGAACCCTCCTCTCTCTGCCCTGTCTCTGATCACCTGCCCTGCCAGAACCCTCCTCTCTCTGCCCTGTCTCTGATCACCTGCCCTGCCAGAACCCTCCTCTCTCTGCCCTGTCTCTGATCACCTGCCCTGCCAGAACCCTCCTCTCTCTGCCCTGTTTCTGATCACCTGCCCTGCCAGAACCCTCCTCTCTCTGCCCTGTCTCTGATCACCTGCCCTGCCAGAACCCTCCTCTCTCTGCCCTGTCTCTGATCACCTGCCCTGCCAGAACCCTCCTCTCTCTGCCCTGTCTCTGATCAGGGTCTTTCTCATGCTCAGGATACTCTTGCACAGTGCCAATGCAACATTCACCAATGCACAGAGGAACACATGGAACAGGTTTATACTAGAATATGTATTGAATGAAGGTTTATGTCATCATAGGTTGTCATACGCTATCCATCTCTTTGACCCACAATCAAAAGCTGTTAGCACTAGCTCCCCAGTCTATAGAGGACCAAAACACTCTAGATATGATATACAAATATAATATTCTTTAAACCCTTAATGACACATACAGTGTTGTTGTCAAATATCCTAGTCTGTCTCCTCCCTGGACACTGATAACTGATAACACAGTACATCCTCTTCCTGTTGATCAGCACAGGTGGGAGGTTCTTAACCACTGACTGACATTGTTGCCAACACACAATAGCCTAAGATAACATTTACAGACACAATAGACATGTTTAACTGACATGAAATGTTATATTGTAGCCTAGGATCTATGCTGATAAACAAACACATGGACCAGGAACCAGGAATAGAGATGCTAATTTACTTAATCATAACCTATCCTGGACTGACAGTAAATCTTCACTCTCCAACATGTGAATAAACACCTTCTACTGACCTTTATAAAACTCTGGTTTCACCGTCAGCCTCCTCTCTGTGCTCCATCTGGTTCTGTGTGTGTCTGACAGTAATGTACATACAGTACATATTTGAATGTGTCACACCCACATACAAACACTCACACACACTTCTGTTTGGACCAGTTGATCCTGTTTGGAGTCTCATTACTGGAACTTTCTTATGTAAGGGTGCATGCATGCCCAATGTGAGGGGATATAGGGGGAGGAGAGAGGAGGAGCAGGGAGGAGAGGAGGAGAAATAGGGTGAGGTGAAGAGTAGAGTGGGAGAAAAGAGGAGCGAAAAAAGACAGAGGTGAAGAGGGGATAAAGGGGCAGGAGGTGAGAGAAAGGGTGAGGAGAAATAGGTGAAGGTGAGGGGGAGCGAGGGGGAGGAGAGGAGAAACAAATACATGTTATGTTTCCGTCTTGTCCAGTCCTGGTTTTGTGTGTGTCTGTCCAGTCTGTGTTCCAGGTCACATACCCCAACACACCTTGCCTTGCCTTCAAGAGTACTAATCTGCCTCTATCCCTGTGTACCACAGACATCAACAACTACCTAATTCCATCATCTACAATCTAGGGCTCCCTCCTCCCTCCCTCTTGTCTGGCACCCACAGACCTCACCATCATCACCCTCTGTGTCTGCAGTAGACCTCACCATCATCACCCTCTGTGTCTGCAGTAGACCTCACCATCATCACCCTCTGTGTCTGCAGTAGACCTCACCATCATCACCCTCTGTGTGTCTGCAGTAGGCCTCACCATCATCACCCTCTGTGTGTCTGCAGTAGACCTCACCATCAGCACCCTCTCTGTGTCTGCAGTAGACCTCACCATCATCACCCTCAGTGTGTCTGCAGTAGACCTCACCATCATCACCCTCTGTGTGTCTGAAGTAGACCTCACCATCATCACCCTCTGTGTGTCTGCAGTAGACCTCACCATCATCACCCTCTCTGTGTCTGCAGTAGACCTCACCATCATCACCCTCTGTGTCTGCAGTAGACCTCACCATCATCACCCTCTGTGTGTCTGCAGTAGACCTCACCATCATCACCCTCTGTGTGTCTGCAGTAGACCTCACCATCATCACCCTCTGTGTGTCTGCAGTAGACCTCACCATCATCACCCTCTCTGTGTCTGCAGTAGACCTCACCATCATCACCCTCTGTGTCTGCAGTAGACCTCACCATCATCACCCTCTGTGTCTGCAGTAGACCTCACCATCATCACCCTCTGTGTGTCTGCAGTAGACCTCACCATCATCACCCTCTGTGTGTCTGCAGTAGACCTCACCATCATCACCCTCTGTGTGTCTGCAGTAGACCTCACCATCATCACCCTCTCTGTGTATGCAGTAGACCTCACCATCATCACCCTCTGTGTGTCTGCAGTAGACCTCACCATCATCACCCTCTCACCCTCTGTGTGTCTGCAGTAGACCTCACCATCATCACCCTCTCTGTGTCTGCAGTAGACCTCACCATCATCACCCTTTGTGTCTGCAGTAGACCTCACCATCATCACCCTCTGTGTCTGCAGTAGACCTCACCGTCATCACCCTCTGTGTGTCTGCAGTAGACCTCACCGTCATCACCCTCTGTGTGTCTGCAGTAGACCTCACCGTCATCACCCTCAGTGTGTCTGCAGTAGACCTCACCATCATCACCCTCTGTGTGTCTGCAGTAGACCTCACCATCATCACCCTCAGTGTGTCTGCAGTAGACCTCACCATCATCACCCTCTGTGTGTCTGCAGTAGACCTCACCATCATCACCCTCTGTGTCTGCAGTAGACCTCACCATCATCACCCTCTGTGTCTGCAGTAGACCTCACCATCATCACCCTCTGTGTGTCTGCAGTAGACCTCACCGTCATCACCCTCTGTGTGTCTGCAGTAGACCTCACCGTCATCACCCTCTGTGCCTGCAGTAGACCTCACCGTCATCACCCTCTGTGTCTGCAGTAGACCTCACCATCATCACCCTCTGTGTCTGCAGTAGACCTCACCATCATCACCCTCTGTGTCTGCAGTAGACCTCACCATCAGCACCCTCTCTGTGTCTGCAGTAGACCTCACCATCATCACCCTCAGTGTGTCTGCAGTAGACCTCACCATCATCACCCTCTGTGTGTCTGCAGTAGACCTCACCATCATCACCCTCAGTGTGTCTGCAGTAGACCTCACCATCATCACCCTCAGTGTGTCTGCAGTAGACCTCACCATCATCACCCTCTGTGTGTCTGCAGTAGACCTCACCATCATCACCCTCTGTGTGGCGCAATAAACCTGGTTAACGTCACGTCAGCGTCTGAGTGTTGCACTTGGGTTCACCTGTCACTCCCCGGGCAGCCGGGTTCATAACGATACAAGGCACTGAGATAAACAATTACAATAGAAAGAGATAGAGGAAGGGAGAGAGAAATAGAGAGAGGTTGAGAGGAAAGGAGAAAAATAGAGAAGGGGTGAGGAAGGAGAGAGAGAGAGAGAGAGAGAGAGAGAGAGAGAGAGAGAGAGAGAGAGAGAGAGAGAGAGAGAGAGAGAGAGAGAGAGAGAGAGAGGGTGAAAGGACAGGAGAGAGAGATTGTGTTGCATTGTTAACTGTGTCACCAAGTAAGATCCTGTTGACCCCTCCGGCTTCGAACTGATTGAATAACTCACTTTCCCAAAAACCTCGAGTCACGACTGAGTTGAGCCAGGCCATCGCGCCACCAAATTGATTATTTTGTAGTTTGAGAGAGAGAGAGAGAGAGAGAGAGAGAGAGAGAGAGAGAGAGAGAGAGAGAGAGAGATGCATGCATGCCCAAACATGATGGGAGAAGGCAGAGGTTTGAACGAGAGGGGGGGAGTAGTAGAGGAGGAGAGAGGAGGTAAGGAGAGAGGGGGTGAGGAGGAGAGAGGGGGAGGAGTAGAGAGGAGGTAAAGGAGACGGGGTGAGGAGGAGGTGTAGAGGAGGTAAAGGAGACAGGGGGTGAGGAGTAGAGGAGGAGAGAGGAGGTAAGGAGACGGGGGGTGGGGAGGAGAGAGGGGGAGGAGTAGAGGAGGAGAGAGGAGGTAAAGGAGACAGGGGGTAAGGAGGATAGAGGGGTAGAATTTGATCCTGGGTAAGGTGTGTTATGACTCGCACTTGAGATCCTTTTTCTTCACCTGAATCTTGACTGGAAGGAGAGAGAGAAAAATATAGAGAATGTACACTGTGTATATGTGTGAATGTGTGTAATATTTGTACTGTATATGTAAATATATGTTTGTAAGTGTGAGTGGAGGAGAATGTAGTACACCACTGTGTGGTGTGTGGGGTGTATGTATGTATGTATGTATGTATGTATGTATGTATGTATGTATGTATGTATGTATGTATGTATGTATGTGTATGTATATAGGTTTACATAATAATAATATTATAGTATGTGTATGTTTGTAGGTGTTTGCTGTATACTGTACAGTATGCTTGTGTTGTCAATATTTGACCTATAATATCCTAACTTGCCAATAAAGCACTTACAGTTTTTCTC
This sequence comes from Osmerus mordax, assembly GCF_038355195.1. Taxonomy (NCBI): domain Eukaryota; kingdom Metazoa; phylum Chordata; class Actinopteri; order Osmeriformes; family Osmeridae; genus Osmerus; species Osmerus mordax. The sequence continues at coordinate 1,806,631 of NC_090050.1, read as the reverse complement.
AATTGCTAAAACACTAAAACCCATTGGCTGAACAAAGTTCTCAGTTGCTTGAACTCATGTAGCTAATTGTGCAGTCTGTTGTCAATACCTTAAACCATTTCACATGGTAAAACACAATTTGCAGATCTCACATAGACTTTTCAGCAAAACTCTAAACACATTCTCCTTCTCAAAACACATTCTGCACTCTAATGCACATGTCATCCATACTAGTAAACACAAATGGCAACAATCAAATACAAATAGAGAAAACATGTCATTGACAAAACACAACCACTCAAAATTGATTTAACTCGTTTCAAATTATGTGACACAACCAATATAAGCCAGTTCAGAGAGCAAACAGGTTGTTGAAGGTGGGAAAATATTGCTTGTGATGTCGACAAAGTGCTCTGGCCTGACCCAGCCCAAAGACAAGAAGAAGCACATTGATCACATGTTTACTCCTTAGATTGTTGTCCCTTTTACTGTAGTATTGTATACTGTAGTACAGTGCATTGTAGGCTGTATACTGTACAATGAACAAATTGTATGGCCCTGAACATTTATGGTGCTTTCCATTTGTTACAGTAACAGTACTGACTGCTCAATAGATTTTGACTGGTTGCAGGTTCATATCAACAAAGAACAAGAGTGAGTTGTGAGTAGTGAGATGCAGGGTACAGTACTGTATAGGGGTACAAGGAGGAGAAATAACAAAAAAAATTGCAAAGAGCAAAGCAGAGTAGTAATTTCTGATACATTTAGAGCTACTATGATAGAACACATTGGATTTAGTTCTCACGCGGGGAATCAAGATTAGTGACGTCATTGTCCACCCCCACAATCCTATATTATCAGACCATTGCCTGGTCACCTTCAAAATGGACCTCTGCCAGAGCCTTGGAGGCACTTAGAATATTTCTATTAGCCGCTGCATAACCCCAAACACAGCTCTGGAACTGGCTAATATTCTACCCGCTGATGAAGAAAGTGTTTGTCCGTCTCTTCATAAACGGAGTGACTAAGTTCAGTTGAGTTCTGGATTTTAATACGTATTTATCAATCTGCAGATTGGGAGAGAAAACCAGTCTTCTGACCATAAATGACAACACAACACCAAGCTTAGGTCTCAACCAGGTCTCTCTCCGCTCCGAAAGCCGGAGGACCATCTTTTATAGGGCACAGGAATGTAAACATAGATAGTGACAGTCAGGCAGTAATGACGTTACAACAGTCTCAGAGGAAGAGATTCACAGCTCCCAACACATGACCACTCAGACTAGAGAGATCATAGTTGGCGCTCTCCTTGTAGTCATGACAAAGGACGTTTACCCAGTACTTTCTCCTGATCACGAACATCTATTAACCCTGACACATAGACACAATCTACTGTTATTAATAGCAAGCTTACATGATAAATGTACTAACTAGTATCCAATGACTAGTTCTATTGATTAGTGATTAATGTAAGCACACAGGAAATCCCAATTTCTTCCACACCGCTGCACTAGAAGCACTTGACGTCCCAAATAAATCATTAAATGCTAAAACGAGGGATATGAATTTAGTTATTCAGCTATCCCTAGACTCTGCTGCCCCACTCAAACCAAGGAAAAGAAAAGACAAGAAACTGGCTCCATGGTATTCAGAGGAAACCCGCACTCTTAAGAGGTCCACTAGAAAACTAGAACATAAGTGGCGTACCACTAAATTGGAGGTTTTCCGCCTGGCCTGGAAGGACAGCCAAATGGAGTACAAGCAAGTCCTCATCAGGTCCAGATCAGAATATTTCTCGAAGTTGATTAGTAAGAACAAACACAACACTAAGTTCCTATTTGATACTGTTGCAAAACTCACTAAGAAAAGTACACTCTTGTTAGTTCAGATCTCTCTCACAATGAGTTCTTAGATTTCTTTGACCAAAAAATCTATGCAATAAGGGACAAACTACAGACTAGTCCTGGAGGAGTGGCCATCAACACTGAATTTTCCTCTATACCAAGCATGCTGCATGTTGAGGCACTCACTCACTTTAACCCTATTTCTATGGAAGCGTTCATCGAGCTGATAGACTCCTCGAAACCCACTAGCTGCCTTCTCGATCCCCTCCCTGCTAAACTCTGTAGAGAACTTCTCCCTATTATTGGACCACCCATAGTTAGTATTATTACAGTTTTTCTCAGTCGCTTTGGTGCATTTCTCACATCACTATTTACATTTGCACAACAGTTAGTTCAACCTCAACAACATGTAGTAATTTGTGCACATCATAGCAGCAGTTTCTCATTCCTTCCAACAAATTGCAAATGCGTTTGGACATGCATCAATTGCTTTCATACAACTCTCTGCTGTTTTATAACATTATCATTTGCTTATGTCATGTCAGTCAAAATTAACTATACTTGTGAATGCTGAATAGTCATTCTATATAAAACTAATAGTCCTCATTTCATTGTTTGAGTCATTATATACAAAAATGTTGAACTAGTTGTCAAAATCTGTCAAGCAAATTTTACAAAGTTTAAAAAAAATGTAAACACATTTTTTCCTGAAAATGTCTCCTAAATTGAACAATTTCTCTCAGGTGAATCTCAGCTTTCACTGATGAGAAGGAGTGTGTGAAGCATCAGTTGCAGCCAATGATAAGCCACTTCTCTACAATCACTGTCAGAGCTGAGTCCCATAAACCCCCACTTTAAAGCACATATAAACCAAGCAGGACATAGTGTGTACCATTTCTACAATACTGTGACACAGAAATGGAAGGTCAGCCTTGAGGAAGAGGGGTGAGGGTGCGGGGAGGAAGGGGACAAGACAGGGGAAGAGGAAGAAGAGGCCAAGTACATAGGCGGATCCCTGATGTTGTTGTTGCATGTTGTATTGCAATATTGTTTACCGTTGTGCACAGCTGTACCCAAAGGGAGTTTTGCAGTTTGTACTAATTGTTTTGAGAACTGCATTAACTGTTGTGCAAATGTAAATAGTGATGTGAGAAATGCACCAAAGCGACTGAGAAAAACTGTAATGAATCTATTGTAACTGGCCAAGTCCCCAATGATTTCAAACAAGCTATTATTAAGCCTCTTCTTAAAAAACCAAACCTGGATCCAAGTTGTCTTAGCAACTACAGGCCAATTTCAAATTTGCCATTGCTCTCCAAAATTTTAGAAAAGGCTGTGGCACAACAGCTCACTGAGCACCTCTCCACAAATCAGCTTTATGAACCTCTCCAGTCTGGATTTTGTCTCCACCACAGCACTGAAACTGCATTAGCCAAGGTAGTTACAGTTTTTCACAATTGCTAAAACACATTCTTGAAACAGTCACCCATTTTCTCAAAACTGTAAACACAAAACCTCATCTTCAAGCACTATTTACAAAACCTCTGAATCCTCTTGCAAAATGAAACTTTCGCCTCAAAACAGATTTACCTGTCCTCAAAATCAAACTTTCGCCTCAAAACAGATTTACCTGTGCTCAAAATCAAACACTGCTCTCAAATAAACAAAGTGATCAAAATGATATACACTATCAAGCAGTCAGTAAAAAATACACCAAAACATTGACATTTTTACGTAATCTCAAAACAAATTTCATATTTATCCGTCATTGTCTTTTGATGAACGAAAACATGTTCTATCATAGTAGCTCAACATTTATCAGAAATTACTACTCTGCTTTGCTCTTTGCAATTTTTCTTGTTCTTTCTCCTCCTCGTACCCCTATACAGTACTACCCTGCATCTCACTACTCACAACTCACTCTTGTTCTTTGTTGATATGAACCTGCAACCAGTCTAAATCTATTGAGCAGTCAGTACTGTTACTGTAACAAATGGAAAGTACAATGTTCAGGGCCATACAATTTGTTCATTGTACAGTATACAGCCTACAAAGCACTGTACTACAGTATACAATACTACAGTAAAAGGGACAAAAATCAAAGGAGTAAACATGTGATCAATGTGCTTCTTCTTGTCTTTGGGCTGGGTCAGGCCAGAGCACTTTGTCGACATCACAAGCAATATTTTCCCACCTTCAACAACCTGTTTGCTCTCTGAACTGGCTTATATTGGTTGTGTCACATCATTTGAAACAAGTTCAATCAATTTTGAGTGGTTGTGTTTTGTCAATTACATGTTTTCTCTATTTGTATTTGATTGTTGCCATTTGTGTTTACCAGTATGGATGATATGTGCATTACAGTGCAGAATGTGTTTTGAGAAGGAGAATGTGTTTAGAGTGTTGCTGAAAAGTCTAAGTGAGATCTGCAAATTGTGTTTTACCACGTGAAATGGTTTAAGGTATTGACAACAGACTGCACAATTAGCTACATGAGTTCAGGCAACTGAGAACTTTGTTCAGCCAATGGGTTTTAGTGTTTTAGCAATTGAGAAAAACTGTAATGATCTACTGTTAAGCCTGGGACACACTGGCTGCGAAGCGCCTGGACGCGCCGCGCAGCGCCACGATCGGCTACGACTGAGCGGTCTGGTGTGAAAAAGCTGTTCACACCAGACGCGCATTTGTCCGCGCCGGTCACCAAGCCTTTCTGCTACTCTGAGCTTTCCTTTACGCTGACATGGTACATAAACATGGCATTGGCTATATCCCAGCATTGATCCTTATCTACGTTGTCCTTGTCAAATTGTTGCTGGGGGTCATACAACTCCCTGTGCTTTTCAACTTTGAGAATTCATTTGATGCTGATTTTAGAAATCGACTTGGGGGTTCTCTCTCGATAGGCTATGTCTGCACGCGTGTGTGTTGTATGCAACGCGTGACAACTCGTTTCTCTCAAGCAAACAAAACAACTACGGGCATGCTAGCTCAACAGATCAATCCGGTTATTTTGATTCGTTTTCATCAGGATAACCACATGTAAAGGCCGTTCGTTACCAACATTGTGTAATTATAAAGTCTACAACTTCACAAATGTGCACCGTAGTCTACAATTAATGGAGTAAAATCTTAATAACATGTTTTTTTATTCAAATATATCAACTAATATGGTGTATTTCATCATCCTGCAGCCGATTTCACCAACCGTCTCTGGAGGAGGGGATCCCTCTCTGAATTGCTCCTCCCAAGGTTTCTTCCATTTTTTCTCCTGTTGAGAGTTTTTCTGGGAGTTTTTCCTTGTCTTCCTTGAGGGTTTAGGTTGGTTGAGGGGCAGTTCTATGGGCGTATGTGAAGCCCTCTGTGACATGCTTGCGTGTAAAAAGGGCTATACAAATACATTTGATTTGATTTGTTGTCGTTCATCAAAAGACAATGACGGATAAATATGACATTTGTTTTGACATTACGCAAAAATACTTCTCCTTGAGAACTATATGTTTTGAACAATGTTTTTTTTTGTGTGTGTATTGTTTACTGATTTGCTTGATAGTGTATATCATTTTGATCACTTTGTTTATGATTTGAGAGCAGTGTTTGATTTTGAGCACAGGTAAATCTGTTTTGAGGCGAAAGTTTGATTTTGAGCACAGGTAAAACTGTTTTGAGGCGAAAGTTTCATTTTGCAAGAGAATTCAGAGGTTTTGTAAATAGTGCTTGAAGATGAGGTTTTGTGTTTACAGTTTTGAGAACATGGGTGACTGTTTCAAGAATATGTTTTAGCAATTGTGAAAAACTGTAAAATATTTTGATAAAAAGTGAAAGAGATAGAGGGGAAGTGTGTGGAGAGAGAGAGAGAGAGAGAGAGAGAGAGAGAGAGAGAGAGAGAGAGAGAGAGAGAGAGAGAGGGGGTTGGAGAGAGAGGGGGGGTAAGAAGGAGAGGGAGGGTAGGATAGAGAGTGTTTTCCATTACAGTTTTTTCCAATTGCTTAAGCACAATTTTGAAAACAGGGCTCACTTTGTCAAAACACAACACACAATTCACACAACTAGACACACAAGTAGCAGAACACCTCCAATCTTTTGCAAAATGAAACACTTCATTCAAAACTGTACAATCATGTATAAAAACCAACTGAACTCTGTTTGAATCAGTTACACACTGTAGTGAAAAATGTAAAACACTTTTACACTAACTATTCTTTTCTAATGATATAACCTGCTTGATTTTGTCAGAGATATTGTTCCAGTAGAGCACGTACAAGTACATAAATATGTTGACCAAAAACAACACACAAGACTAGTACTGCACACTGCTGAAAATATTTACTGTATTTCTCCACATTGTCTACGTAAAGGTACAGAATATCAGAACATATTTCAAATTGAAAACTGTATAGTAGGCTACATACTGTAAACACAGCAAATACATTTGTGGAGACAAATGAAAGTGTTCAGCAAATTAAATACAGTACATTGTTTCCATCATGGACTGCCGTGAATGTGTACAAAGTACTGATGTAGTGCATATAGTAGGCTACATGTTACTGTACTGTAGACAGTAGAGAATAGTAGTTTTCATCTGTGCTCTTGTTGAAATGGGCTCCCCCTCTCATCCTCACTCTCCCTCTTCCCCTTCCTGCAACATTGCCTTCCATTTTTGATGAGGACAGGTACACTGACCTGTTGCCTTTTTATAGTGCTTACACCTGATTGGTATGTTTACAGTTTAGCACTTTAGTGCTTGTACACCTGACGCCCGTGTTTGATCCATTCGTTCACATGTGTGGCATTTTACAAGGCAGTGTCTAAAAAAGGCAATGAAGTAACATAATCTTAAATTTATGTGTCTAATGTAGAAAAGTGTGTTTAGTGATTTGCAAAACACTGTGTGTAGTATTTTGCAAATAGTGTGAGGATGAGAATGTGCTTATAGTTGTGCAGGTCTGGGCTTCTGTTTTGCTCCTTGAGTGTCAGGTTTCACTAACTGTGTGTTATTTGACATTTTTGTGTCTAAGCAATCGGAAAAAACTGTATCGTGTGTGGAAGCACTAATCAGTGGTTCACAATGCAGCCATGTCCTCGTGCTGCCCCCTAGTGGTGCTACAGGACACTTGTCTCATTGAAACAATGTCAAGACTTTACAAGAGTTTAGGTCCTCGATGTGTTTCTTCTGGTATTAGTCACCTCTTCAGGGGCCCTAGCAGTAGACCAGCTGGACACAAATGAAGGCTCTCCAGCAGCCTGTTGGTCATGTGATTAGAGAGCTGGGGGAGCTGCTATAGAGCAGTCAGAGACAAACCTAGAGGATACAGCCTTGGAGAGGAGGGCAGGAAGTGATCAGTTCCCCCATAACCCCCCAGGGTGGAGGGAGGACCTACATACCAGACGTAGGTCAACCAGGTGTTCCACCCTGGAGAAATGGAGAAGCCCAGTATTTCGTTGTGGCTGGGAGGGATCAGCCAGGGGCTCATTATTTCATTAGTACAGTGGGAGAATTCTGAACTACATGATATGTGTATCAGTACTACAGGATTTAATTGAAACAATCTATGTTAAAGTTTGAGCAGGAAAAAGATGTAGCCTTCAACTTGTACCTCATAAACAAGGTAGAGCAGGTAAATGATGTAGGCTACACCTTGTACCTCATCAACAAGGTAGAGCAGGTAAATGATGTAGGCTACACCTTATACCTCATCAACAAGGTAGAGCAGGTAAATGATGTAGGCTACACCTTGTACCTCATCAACAAGGTAGAGCAGGTAAATGATGTAGGCTACACCTTGTACCTCATCAACAAGGTAGAGCAGGTAAATTATGTAGGCTACACCTTATACCTCATCAACAAGGTAGAGCAGGAAAATGATGTAGGCTACACCTTGTACCTCATCAACAAGGTAGAGCAGGTAAATGATGTAGGCTACACCTTATACCTCATCAACAAGGTAGAGCAGGTAAATGATGTAGGCTACACCTTATACCTCATCAACAAGGTACAGCAGGTAAATTATGTAGGCTACACCTTGTACCTCATCAACAAGGTAGAGCAGGTAAATGATGTAGGCTACACCTTGTACCTCATCAACAAGGTAGAGCAGGTAAATGATGTAGGCTACACCTTATACCTCATCAACAAGGTAGAGCAGGTAAATGATGTAGGCTACACCTTGTACCTCATCAACAAGGTAGAGCAGGTAAATGATGTAGGCTACACCTTATACCTCATCAACAAGGTAGAGCAGGTAAATGATGTAGGCTACACCTTGTACCTCATCAACAAGGTAGAGCAGGTAAATGATGTAGGCTACACCTTGTACCTCATCAACAAGGTAGAGCAGGTAAATTATGTAGGCTACACCTTATACCTCATCAACAAGGTAGAGCAGGAAAATGATGTAGGCTACACCTTGTACCTCATCAACAAGGTAGAGCAGGTAAATGATGTAGGCTACACCTTATACCTCATCAACAAGGTAGAGCAGGTAAATGATGTAGGCTACACCTTGTACCTCATCAACAAGGTAGAGCAGGTAAATGATGTAGGCTACACCTTGTACCTCATCAACAAGGTAGAGCAGGTAAATGATGTAGGCTACACCTTATACCTCATCAACAAGGTAGAGCAGGAAAATGATGTAGGCTACACCTTGTACCTCATCAACAAGGTAGAGCAGGTAAATGATGTAGGCTACACCTTATACCTCATCAACAAGGTAGAGCAGGTAAATGATGTAGGCTACACCTTATACCTCATCAACAAGGTAGAGCAGGTAAATGATGTAGGCTACACCTTGTACCTCATCAACAAGGTAGAGCAGGTAAATGATGTAGGCTACACCTTGTACCTCATCAACAAGGTAGAGCAGGTAAATGATGTAGGCTACACCTTATACCTCATCAACAAGGTAGAGCAGGAAAATGATGTAGGCTACACCTTGTACCTCATCAACAAGGTAGAGCAGGTAAATGATGTAGGCTACACCTTGTACCTCATCAACAAGGTAGAGCAGGAGCAGACGGCCGGGCAGTTCAACCCAGCGGGCCACAAACAAAGAGGTGTTACCCAGATTAAAATATCTGTTTAACAAGGTCTTTAAAAACAACTCAGAAATAGTAGAGTTCCACTTCTACTACAAAAAGTGTTAAATATACAATCAAGACAACATCAAAGACAAAAACATTGCAGTGTGAAACTGTAGCGCTTCCATTGAAATCAGTTCATTGAACAGTGCAAGCCTTTTTATCAACATACCAATTGCACCTCAAATTCAGGCACCACTTTAGAATCCTCCGATTCAAAACAGCATGAGCTACAGACACCAAAGGCCACAGAATGAACATGTCACCTTGGACATATATGATGGTGAAAGATATCAAAACGTATCAAAACCAGGTGGAATTCTGTCAGATCCAAACACTTTGTCTTTTCATTGGGTGTGCTTTGCCTTCGGCAAGGGCACAACCTTTGTTCTCTCACATATATATTATTATTATTTCTTTTTGCCCCCCTAAAACTCGGTCAATATTTGGCCTACATAGACAACCTAGGTGTCAAAAGTTTCGTGTTGGTAGCGATTGAGTTGCTTCTATTGGGATTTACGTTCCGTTGCATGGTTTAAGTGGAAATTACGTTTTTGTGGCGAAAAGTGAAGCTAACGGTGGCTAACTTGCTAGCCACAGTCAATGACGCTACTTACGTCACTCAAGTCACGAAAACTCACGTGACAACCTCTAGCAGAACATTAGTTTAGCAGCTCGTTAACTTATGGGAGATAGCTAAGCTAACTGCTTTACTGCAAGGGAGCTGCAGAAACGCCACAAGCAAAGAGGACAGGGTGATAACTATTTACTAATTTTACTTTGTGATATGACACACAATTGTGACGTGTAATGTACAATATAAGCTGATTTTATTAAGGAAATACATCTACTTTCGGAAACAGTAGTCTACTATGTCACTGACGCATTAGCATCATGACATTAGCCTCTGTTGGCCGGGCAACACATACTACAGTGGTCTATGATGCATCTGTTTTCAATCGTTAAAATAAACATTCCTCACAAATACATTTTCGTTGTAGGATTTATTATGACATTACATTACAAGTAAACGATTTGTGGGTGAAATTATCATTACCTGTGGTTTCAAACCAGTGTTGCTCACTGCAACGCTGTAGCCTACGCGAGACACTACAAAAACATCTACACAGCTGTAGGAAGTCAAACGGCGACAGAACATGTTCGGCACTCCCCTTACTTAAATCAAAAGTCTATCTAACTACTAACCTTAACTTCATTGCCACAGCCTAAACTTTGTCAATCTGTTCATGAAAATAATTCATTTCAGCCTAAACCGTACAACGGAACGTTAAATCAAATTCAACCAACGCAATCGCTACCAAGACGAACACAGCAGTAGTCTACTGTACTGTACAATTTACCGAGGCAGCTTCTCCACACGGCTATATCGCACTTGCCGTTGTTACTGACAATGATCGCTACCAGTGAGCTTTTTATGAAAGCGATGTTCCACTAAATAAATGTCAAGCTTATTTACGTTTTTGGGGGCATATTTTCAGTTAGCAGATGGTACTGTTTGAATCGCGATTCCATTTTCTACTGCCGGTAACGTCGTAGAATAATCTTCAAAGGGGGTTCTTTATTCATGAATGAATGCAATATGAGTAGGGTAAATGCCTTAAAATATCACGAGAAGGGAAAAACTTAAAAGGACGTTTAAGTCATAGAGATTAGGTCCATTTTTACACCGGTCTGCCAAATGTATTCGTTTTGATTCAATGATGAGGCTGCCTCTTGCAGGGGAAATGAGAAGACATCTATTTCATTCTACACTTCACTCGTATTTTCAGTTGTAAATGAGCAGCAAAAAAAATCTTTTAAATCTATGTAATCTTTATGAATAAGAAGTATGCATTTTTATATAAAATATACAGAAATATCAGTTGTAAAAATGTCATCCAAAAACTGACCCCTGTGCAACCAACGCAAGCAAGCACACCCTACAATTTCCCCAGAAATTGTACCCTCTCTAGTTTCATTTCTGATGGCTCACCTGTGTACATGTCTTCCAGATGTCCAATATGGCCGATACAGCTGCATTTAAACAAGCTCCCTCCCGGAATTACATTTCAGAAGGGAGTGCTTGCGGGTCTTTGGTTTGGTGCTCATAGCAAGCAGTAGAGAAACAGGTGAGGTACACTGTGCTTCACATACAGAGAACTGTGAAAGAGGCCAGACAGCGTCTCTTCCACCTCAAACGTCAAGGCGCACCTTCCTAATAGGGCGGGGTATATAGCAGGGATCCCGGCACTTGCATTGCTAGTGCGACACAGACGTTCTCGGTCTCCTGCGGGTTGTCTGAAAGTTTGGGGAACGAGGGCGCGGGCGTTCCTCCGGCCGGAAGATCTAAACCTCGGAGGAGTTTGCGACTGGCGGTGAGGCAGCCCGTTCCGCTTGATGCCTGGCCTGTTCCTCGCCTTCTGGCCGGCTTTTATGACAGAGGATGCACCCATCCGGTCGGGCTGTCGCACGAGGAACTCTACCTCCGTTTTTTGGATGTGTGCGAGGATGAAGCAGATGCTCCCGCTCCTCGCAAGGCTGCGGGGAAGACCAAGCGTGGTTCGGTGGCAGATGCTAGTTTGGCCAAGAAACCCCGGCAAGGGTCCTCGGCCGGCCCGGTCGTGCCGCAGCCGGAACCAGTGCTGGCATTGATGCCCGCTTGTATCACCTCGAGGGCAACAGGGCCCTGGTCGTCCGTTCCTGCATCCCCGCCGAGGATTCGGCTGGCTGCGCAGATGATCACCCAGATATACCCTGGGCAGTGCGGTGCCCGTGGTCGCCTCCGGGGCCTCCTTCCTCCCTCCGTCGGCAGCTCTCCTTTATGGCCTCCACGAAAGCATCCTGGCAGTTAAAGACGTGAATCTCGTCAAAATTCTATTGTGTGGGCCCGAATCTCTGGGGAGTCGGGTCGTGGAATGTGGTGACGTGGCCGTGGTTCTGAGGGACGCCGATCCCAGGCTCACCAAAACCCTGACGTTGGTGGAATTCGTGGTCTCATTCGGGGTATTCCGTGATGTCAGTGGCGAGGAATTCCCCGAGAGGCGCGTGGAACTGGACACCTATCTGGCTATCATCGCTGACCTGGCCATGTCGTACGGGGGTGGCCTGTCAAGGCCGCCCTCCACGTTCAGCGTTTCAATCAACGTTTGGACTTGTCCGTGCTGGATCTGGAGCTGGTCAGCCGCACTTTCACCGGGCTTCGTCCTCTGTGTTATTCCGTGTGCGGGTCCTTCACCCATTCTACCGGGCTTTGCCCTCACACGGTGGCTTCCAAGGTGGGTGGTAACGAACCCGTCATGCAAGGCGGTTCTGGTGGCGCGGGGGAGCGTTCTTTCAAACGCCAGGTGTCTACTACTGGGTCCTCTCCTGTGTGCATGTATTTTTATGAGGGGTCATGTACATATCCTAACTAAGTTTCTTCAGGTCTGCAGTCAGTGCTCGGACAGCCATCCAAGGTCGACCTGCCCTCGCCGGATCCAGCCGGCGGGGAAGGCCCCGAAATGAATAAACACCCTTCTACCCCCATTGACATTGGTCGTCTTTCCGGAGCCCTGCGCGAGCACCCCAATAGATGTTTTGTCAAATATCTCCTCCCTGGCTTGCGGGAAGGTTTTATGGCTGGGGTTGGATGTTTGCCTACTGTCACATACGTATGTAGCAATTTGCAATCCGCTCTCAAGGAGCCCGACGTTGTTGACGCCTTGCTCGCTAAGGAGACCGGTAAGGGGTATTTGTTGGGGCTGTTTGTTGAGGTGCCTTTTCTGGTGTATCGCATAAGTCCCATCGGCGTGGCTACCCGCAAATATTCCGGGAAAAAGCGTCTGATTGTCCACTCCGCATGGATGTCATACCCCCAGCATCAACAGCCTGATCCCTTCCGAGCCCTATACTCTGTATTACGCCAGCATTGATCGTGCTATACAGTTGATCAAACGGGCAGGCGTGGATTTAGTGATTTGGGGGCCCCAGGCAAAGACAGTTTCACCTTCGATGTCTGGACCCGTCTGTGCCGTGCCTGTTGGGGAATTCATCAGTTCGGTTATTGTTCAATGGACTGCGGAAGGAGCGACCTCAAAGCAAGGATAGACGACTCCCCATTACTCTTTCTATATTGCATCACCTAGTGTCAACATTGCTTTAATACACCCACAGATGTTGGAAGCCGTGTGTCTCATGGATTTTTATGGGTTTCTGCGGTGCGATGAATTCACGTGTCGGTCGAGCACTTTCGAACCTTTGCTTGATCTCACCCTTGGTGATGTAACTATAGACTCGCGCATGTACACAGTGGTCCTCAAACACAGTAAGTGTGTGAAAAGTGGTGTGGGTACTCCCGTCGTGATATCCCAGATTAACTCTTCTTTCTGTCCCCTCTCTTCCATGGTGAAATACCTTCATCGGCGTTCATCCACTGCAATGAGCGACCCCTGTTCGTCACCGACGGCGGGAAAGCCATGTCAAGATACTGGTTCACCGGTTGGCTTGGAATCCTGTGCCGGCGCCAGTGTTGTGCACGTTCATACCTCTCATGAACTTGTTCAAAGTTCAGTTCATACAAGTAAATATGAATCGCTCACGTTCATAGTTCACCATTTAAATTCTGAACACGTTCATAGTTCAGTTCATTTCATAGTTTTAATGTGGAAAGTGAGAATGAAAGACCTAACTTGTTTTTTAACACTTAGATGCGTGAGTTTCCGACGCTCCCACCAGAGTGAGTTATTTTTCCGAAACGGAAGCTAGCCAGCTTTAGTTGGCTAGCGTTACCTAGCAACCTAGCGTTGCTTGTTTGGTCTACGTGTGTGCAATGAATCATGGGTAGCGTAGTGCGAAGTCGAGTTAGTTGGTTTAGGTTAGGCTACATAGCAAACATTTTATGCGCACTGAGCAACGACATGGTGCAAGCATTCGATTTAGACAGCGTCTCTCCTCTGGAGAAGGAAAACATTCCGTAAAGTTTTAGCTAGACTTCAGATGATATGAACGCGTTCACCGTTCAATTCATTATTTGTCATTAAGTTTCGTTAAGTTCATCGTTCTCATAAAAATGAATGCGTTCATGCACAACACTGGCCGGCGCTGTGGTCTGGACCCCAAATTATACACGGCACACTCTTTCCGTCTCGGCTGCAACGCTGAAAGTGATGGGTCGTTGGTCATCGGCAACGGTTCAATGTTACATCAGACTGAATGCCAGTGACGTTCTGGAAGGCGAGAGGAGGATGGCTTCCTCTCTCCCTAACCCTTAATAACATTCACACATCATGTATGCATGTTGATCATGTAGCCACCACAATACCGTGTATGTCACATATGAACAAATAAATGTTTCGTCGGGAGGCTGACAGGCGTGGTGTGCAGCCCCACGTGAACAACAATTGTCAATGTTGGGGACGTCGACGTTCGCCGCAGGGTGAGTCGAGGCCATGCCTAAGTTGGGATGTCGGAGCATGCCTCAGTTGGGAATCGAGGGCCTCAGTTGGTAAAGTAGAGGCAGTGCCTCAGTTGGTAGAGGTGTGCCTCAGTTGGGAGAGGCCGTGCCTCAGTTGGGAGAGGCAGTGCCTCGTTTCATTTCTTAGGTAAAGCTTAGGGGCACTGTCTGCTCTGAGCTACACGTATTAGGTAAAACATGTGCAACACGATGCTCGTTCACAACAGATAAAGCTTAGGAGAACACACACAGATACGGCTCAGGACGCGTCTGCTCTGAGCTACGCTTGTGTATGATAACATGGCTAGATAAGCTTAGGGGCACTGTCTGCTCTGAGCTACACGTATTAGGTAAAACATGTGCAACACGATGCTCGTTTACAACAGATAAAGCTTAGGAGCACACACACAGATACGGCTCAGGACGCGTCTGCTCTGAGCTACGCTTGTGTATGATAACATGGCTAGATAAGCTTAGGGGCACTGTCTGCTCTGAGCTACACGTATTAGGTAAAACATGTGCAACACGATGCTCGTTCACAACAGATAAAGCTTAGGAGCACACACACAGATACGGCTCAGGACGCGTCTGCTCTGAGCTACGCTTGTGTATGATAACATGGCTAGATAAGCTTAGGGGCACTGTCTGCTCTGAGCTACACGTATTAGGTAAAACATGTGCAACACGATGCTCGTTCACAACAGATAAAGCTTAGGAGCACACACACAGATACGGCTCAGGACGCGTCTGCTCTGAGCTACGCTTGTGTATGATAACATGGCTAGATAAGCTTAGGGGCACTGTCTGCTCTGAGCTACACGTATTAGGTAAAACATGTGCAACACGATGCTCGTTCACAACAGATAAAGCTTAGGAGCACACACACAGATACGGCTCAGGACGCGTCTGCTCTGAGCTACGCTTGTGTATGATAACATGGCTAGATAAGCTTAGGGGCACTGTCTGCTCTGAGCACACTTCAGTTAGCATAACACTCTCACACGTCACTCACACACACAGATACGGCTCAGGACGCATCTGCTCTGAGCACACCTGTGAGGGTAAGTAGGGCGGACACACTCATATGGGCTCCACATACACGCAGCAGTCTCGTACATTTGTCTCGTCTGGCATGTGATTTGTGTTGGGGAATGCGTTTGCTGCTCTCTGCCCGGATGTCGAGACGGTGTCTCAGGAGACGGTGTCTCAGTTGGGTGTGGCAGGGAGCCGCTGCAAGCACAACCATATGCCAAATTCAAGTATTACAATAATATATGGTATCGTGTGGAATAAAGTATCAGTTAAACAACACTACTGAGTCCTCCTGCCTGAACCACCCTCTCTGACCTGCAGGACATCTATCAGAAAAGATGCAGGTTGAGGGCTGAGAAGATCCTCAAACAGCCCAACCACCCTGGACACTCACTCTCCCTGCTGCCCTCAGGCTGGAGGTTCCACTGTCTGAGAGCAACACAGAGAGGATGAGGAGGCTGAGAGCAACACAGAGAGGATGAGGAGGCTGTCTGATAACAACACAGAGAGGATGAGGAGGCTGTCCGATAACAACACAGAGAGGATGAGGATGCTGTCTGATAACAACACAGAGAGGATGAGGAGGCTGTCTGAGAGCAACACAGAGAGGATGAGGAGGAGTTTCTTCCTTCAGGCCATCCGTCCGATCAATCTAAAGCGTTAAAATACTGCTGTGTGCTATTTTACTCTATTTTATTTATTGTAATTTATCTATTTCTATTTTTATGTCTCTTTTATAATATATTGTATATTGAGATCATTTTGATTCGGAGATGGGAATTTGGTATATTCCACAAAAAAATTGAAACTACCAGCTAAAATAGGACTGACAAAATGCCAAATTGAAACTGAAGTTGTCAAGATTGATGTTCCACTTCGGCTGAGTAAAACATCCCTGAAGAAGGCAGGGACCATTTTGGACATGGAAAAGGACATTGCAGTGATGTTCAAACAGTCCATTCCTCTTGAATTGACAAGTTCTGGACATGACTGTGTTGATATCAGAGACAAAGAAACTACAAAAGGTCAAACTGAAGAGGAAATTCTAACAGTGACAGAAAATATGTCTCCAGATGAGAAACGCAAAGTCCTCCTGAAGCTCCACAAACAGTTTGGTCACGCGTCGGCAGACAGGCTACAGAGACTTATTCACAGTTCAGGAAACAACCACAAAGAATACTTGACTATTTTACAACAAATAGTATCCAACTGTGAAATATGCCAGAAGTATAAACAGACAAAGCCCAAGCCTGCTGTGGGGCTGCCCCTGGCTTCAGAATATAACCAGACAGTAGCGGTGGATCTACACGAGTTGCAGCCAGGTGTGTGGTATCTTCACATTATCCACCACTTCACACGTTTCAGTGCTGGAAAACATTGTTAAAACAAAGAAGTCATATGAAATGGTCGACTCCTTCATTCACACTTGGATACGTGTCCATGGCGCCCCCCAGAGGCTGTACAGTGACAATGGTGGAGAATTCAACAACGGAGAGATCAGAGACACGTGGCTGAAAACTTTGAGACAGAAACAACAGCAGGATACAATCCCTGGAGCAACGGACTACTTGAGAGACCTAATCAAACGCTCACTGAGATAATCCAGAAGGTCAAAGGAGAACATGGATGTGACTGGCTCACTGCCCTTGACTGGGCCCTCATGGCCAAGAACAGTATGTTGAATGTTCATGGTTACAGTCCATATCAATTAGTGTTTGGACAGAATCCTAACCTTCCTTCTATATTAGTTGACAAAGACCTGCTCTAGAAGGCACCACTATGAGTGCTAGAGTTGGAGAACACATTTCTGCTTGACATGTTTCTAGGAAAGCATTGACTGAATCAGAGTCTTGTGAGCAGATAAGAAGGGCCCTACGTAAACAGCTCAGGCCCACAGAAGACATGTATGTGACAGGAGACAAGGTATATTCCAAAAGAGCACACTGTCCTGAGTGGAAGGGACCAGGGCTAGTTATGGGACAAGATGGAGCTGTTGTATTTGTAAGACATCTTCTGCTGGCTGCTAGCTTTTCCAGATGATACCCAGCTCCAAAAAGCTTCCTTAGCCTCCACATGAAGTTCCGACACATATTCGTTTCCATCCTGGTCTAATCTTCTGCTTTCTTTTCTCTTGGATGAATAATTTACTGTCATTAATTAAACAGTTCACAATGTTGTCATACATAATAACTATATCACTATGATGTTCGTGCTTTTTACAAGTTGCCACACAAAATAGCTTCAAGTGGTATATCAATATTACTTAGACTGTTATCCCTCAGTGTGTTGTACTTCCATAGATCATATTCTGTGAGCTTTGCCCAGTCCACTCTTCTATTGGGCTCATTATTATCATCATTATCATAGCTAGTCAGCCCAGGTAGACTGTCAAGATGTATTATCATGGAGACAGGTATATGATGATGCTGTGGCCAGACCATACAGAATCTCCACTTCCAAGCAATAATGAGCATCAGCTGTACATATACAGTGGTCTAGAAAATATGTTGTATGCCATGCTTCACTGATGTATGGATAACTGTCTACTGGTAACAGCATTTTAGTTGAGAGATATCAGCATATCAGCATTCATATCACCCATCAGAAAAATACAATGGCTTGTTGGTTAGTGGTAACTGATTTAAAAAATGTTTTTACTGTTGCCTGCTTTTCTACAGGTACAATTGCACTTATAGCGATTCATGTTGTTTAATTGTAACTTGGTTAACTACATGCTCTTGTGGTTCTTCCCTTTGGCACTTATTTTGGTTGTTCACAATATGTGCTTCATGTTTTGGCTACCCGAAATGTTTTTGGGGCTATCTTGTTGTTATGATCAGTGACCTATGCACTTTGTAAAGCTCTCTCTTGGAAGTCGCTTTGGATAAAAGCGTCTGCTAAATGAATAAATGTAAATACAAGTCGTTTAACTCTCTTTAATGAATGAGCTGATAAATGCTAGTTTATTAAGATACTCATTTTCATTTTGGTAGCATTCATATGGCGTGTAAACATAAAAAAAAATAAAGACATTTTTATCATGTACAACTTGAATTGCTATGGCCCAGTCCACCTTTAATCAAATCACATTGATCAGTGGGTCAAGTTTTCTATGCCACGGGGTATAGCAGAGTCTCTTGTATACATAAAATATCAGCACTCTCTAAGAGCTTGTCAATAACAATACGTCTCGCTTTGTCCCCAGTCCCCTGTCCAAGGCGTAAACCATGCAAGTTATATGACACAACTCTCATAAACAGATCCTAGTCCAGTCTTCACTGCAGCAGTTATATGACCCAACTCTCATGAACAGATCCTAGTCCAGTCTTCACTGCAGCAGTTATATGACACAACTCTCATGAACAGATCCTAGTCCAGTCTTCACTGCAGCAGTTGCTCCATCCTCAGACACATCATTCATATTCACAGTTAAATTTCTTTGACCCAATGCCTTGTGCGCTTCATAGAAACACTGCACAAAGATGCCCTCTGGCCACAGCTGTGGCTCATACATTTCGCTCACCTCATTGCATTCTGCAATTACTAAAGAGTTATACCGTCTTTGGGCGCTTTCTATCTTTTGGCATGTTACATCATGATTTAGTCTATCTTTCAAGTAACTAGCCAATGTCTCAGAATTTACATCAGGGGAGAATTTTGTTGCAAAAACACTCACCAACTTAGTCTTTACAACCCCTATGTTTCCTCCTGCACTGGTTCCAACAATGCCACTTTTATATGATTATCTAGTCACATCAACCCTTCCCATCCCTCTGTCTATGGGTTTTAATAAACAATGAGATGTGGATCAAGTTAGACTCTAAAGGTTCCACTTTTCCCACAATACAAGCACTATGTGTTGGCCTTATATGATGTTATTGGGCAAAGGTCTAGTGAAAGTGCAAACAGGACCAACTACAACACCAATTCAATAAGTCAAGTTTCTAAGTGTAACAATCAGGGTGTGGAGGTTCCAGACACACTCTGGATTCTAGAACATCACCTGGCCCCTCCGTCTGTCACTTCAATCATGTGGACTCTGGAACTCTGAGATCATATATTAACATGTGATGAATTTGGCAGACATTTTTATCCAAAGCGACACACAAAGTACAGTGCGTATAGAGAGTATACAGTACATCTAGGATCAGAAGTGCATAGTTGTGACAGTAGTGTGGTGGTCAGAGTCAAGGAACGCTCTATGTCATGTTGGTCTGGAGAGGAGGACACTCTGGGCTTTGGGGATCCTTACAAATAATGAGGCTGAAACCCTAAACTACATATTAAAAGTTACATGTACATGGTTTACAAATGAATGGGAAATCCACATGAAAGCCTGGCATAGAGTGCACAGAGCAATAGACAGGAGCTCATTTTATACACTCAAGGAAATCACCCTCACCTAATCATGAGTCAACAGAAACACATCTTGTCACTGCATATCTATTCCCTTTCTCCAGTCTGGCTGTTTGATCAGTCCTGTGTGTGTTCTGTCAGCACTTCTTATCAATGTCACAGTGTTTCTGTCTCTTAAACAGGTCACATCTGTGCTTTGGGGCTTATCTAGCTCAAGCTGGTTTCTGGGCCTTTCTGTGTTTGGTCTTGTTTACCTGAGGACATTTGAGGCTGGACTGGCTGCCTGACTTGGCCTGACCCGGCTGGGGCTTGGGGGGCAGCAGCTCCTCCTGTGAGAGGGGGGTGGAGGAGGACGCAGGAGGGAGGCTGTGGGGGTGCTGGCTGCAGGAGCACAAGGCCCCCCCTGGACTCATTTTCCCCTCTGTCCCTCGCTCTCCCCTTCCCCCTCCTCCTCTGAGAGCCCAGTCCTCCCCTCCCCCCTCCTCCTCTGAGAGCCCAGTCCTCCCCTCCCTCCTCCCCTTCCCCCTCCTCCTCTGAGAGCCCAGTCCTCCCCTCCCTCCCCCTCCTCTGAGAGCCCAGTCCTCCCCTCCCTCCCCCAGTCCTCCACCCTACTCCTGGCCCTGATGCCCAGAAAAGTCCCCCTGTGCCACCCCAACCCTCCACTCCCCAGTATGGAATCATGTCAGGATGTTGATGCTGCCCCCTTTCTCCCTAGAGGAGGACGTATCAAACACACCAGACCATTGCTCTGTTGAAGCTCATCAGCCAATCAACACATGGACAGATTGCTTACAGTCATTTTATTTACAATCGCTAGGACCTATTTTTAAATACTTACGTCACATTTTCAAAACTCAATACATGGAGTTAAACTGTGGATACTTTGTCATTGCTTACACACATAATGCATTCATTTACAACATATTTTAAATCACATGAATTATTTTCTCACTCGGACACAACCACCATCAAAACTTGATGTGCCCATGTTGTAGAAAAAGGCAGAATCACTGCTCAAGGCAAGTATGAAATGCCTTTAATACGTAATATTACAATAGTTCAATTTGTGAATTGGACCAAACTGCAACAGAGTGTGCTAATCAAGCAGAGCTGGTTCATGCAGGGGACGCGTGTCACTAGCAACTTGTCATATCACGCAGTCGGGGCACACCTTCCTAATAGTATAATAGTATCCCGGTATATGCACTGCTAGTGCGACACAGACGTCAGTCATCCTGCTGCCTCCACCCTTGGTTCTGTGTTTCCTTTCACAGGGGGAATGCGTTGCTGCTCTCTGCTCGGATGTCGAGACGGTGTCTCCGTTGGGTGCGGCAGGGAGCCGATGCAAGCAGAACCATTATGCCAAATCAAGTGTTACAATCATGTATTGTATTGTGTGCAATAAAGTATCAAGTACATACTATACTGAGTCCTCCTGCCTGAACCAACAGTCTGTTCCCAGTCTGACAAAATCCTCCTTGCTTAGACACACATTTTAAAGGAGTTTTCAATGTGGGTTAGGGTTAGAGTAGATAAGGGGGGGGGGGGGCAGGTCAAGGGAGAGAGGGGATCACACTAGACACACAAACAGTGTATATTCAAGTGGGTAATATTGTCATATTACTGGTCCTAAATGTAGTGTTTACAGTGTATGCATGCGTGTGTGTGTGTGTGTGTCCATGTGTGTATGTCTAGGGCCACTGGGTCACCAACAAACACACAGCATGTCTTCTATCATCCTGTATAAAACATCTTTATTTCTCCTTATTTAGTCACTAAGACACTATTTAGTTCATCACATTCAGTGGAACTGAGATCAAAGACAGGATTGTTGTTTGTCAACAATCAAAACAAAACAAACATTCTACACACACCAATATTTACAAACACTCTGCATCTATGTGAGCACGGTGTGTGAGAGTGTGTGTGGGCTAGTCTACCTGACACAGGGACACTGAGGAGTCATAATGAACATAGAACCCAGGATAGAGGGGCTCAGTGAATGTGCTGTGGAATGTGTGCAGGTGGGTCAGTTTGTCAGAGGAGACTGTGTAGAAGGACAGAGTGCTGGCCGGCCAGTCCAGATACACTCCTACTCTGTGGGAGCTGGTGGGGGGGGCAGGTATGTACGTGCTCTTCTTATTGTGCCTGGCATAGTAACTGTTATTACCACAGTACAGACTCCAGGACTTGTTATTGTGTCCAAGCAAATAGTCATAACCCTCTCCTCTCCTGCTGATTCCTTTATATGTCACTGCAATAGAAACCCCTCCTCCACTCCACTCTGCCTCCCAGTAACAGCGCCCAGACAGACCCTCTCTACACAGCACCTGTGGATGGTACTCAAATCTCTCTGGGTGATCGGGATACGGCAGCTCCTCTTCTCTCCTTATCACCTTTCTGTTCTCCTCAGACAGAGAGAGGTATCTCCATGCTGTGTTTGGGTCCAGTGTGAGCTCACAGGCATCTGATGGGCACAAGACACAATATATTACTGATCATCATCATTCACAGGGGGGAGGGGAGAAGAGAGGGGTGGAGGACAGGAGGAGAGGTGAAGGAGGGAAGGTCGAGAGGGGATGAAAGGAGGGGTGGAAGAGACAGGGGAGGGGAGTGGAGAAGAGGAGATGAAAGGAGAAGAGAGGAGATGTGAGGGGAAGGGAGGGGAGGAGGAGAAGAAGGCAGGAGTATTGATGTGCACACATAGCACTCACAGACGTAGACACAGTATTGATGTTGGTAAGTGTGTTAAATTATTGCTTCTAAAAGTAGTGTTTACAGTGTGTGTGTGTGTGTGTGTGTGTGTGTGTCCATTTGTGACAGTGTCCAAGTCACTAATGGTATTGTCCCTTGTATGACCTTGTGTACTAGAACCAAGTAGCAGTCTATACTCACATTTCCTAAGGCCAGGTTTGATCCAGCACTCTCCACCATGATCCACACTGTAGGGATAAGCAGAGGAATTATGAAAATACACTTCACCTGTTTATAAGTGACTTGCAACTGACCTTCTAAGTAAACATGTTGTTTCTCTCGTATCATCAGAGGTGTATTCCAGAAAGCAGGTTTTACAAACTTTCCTAATCCTGAACTCTGACTTGATGAACCCTGAGATGGGAAGCTCAGAGTTATCGGTTCCAGAACAGCTGATCTGAGTTAGTTCAATTTGAATTAACTGGAATTAGACATTCTCTTGCGTGTAGACGAGTATGAAGACATTTTCAGAAAGCAAAAAAACAACTGCAACAGCAAAAGAGAGGCAATTGGTACATTTCAATGCAGCAGTGTTTCCCACACACAGACTAATTTGTGGCGGTGTGCCACAGAATCAACACCGGCCGCCACATATTGTGTTTCGTTATTTTTTAATTTTTTTATTACGCTATTTAAAACATGCAGCGTATTCGTTCAGCTGCATTTCCTGTCCCTGCTCTCCCTCCGTCTCTCTGTCACTCACGCGTCTCTCTCACATACACACACAACGTCACAACGTCAGCACACGTTAGCAACGACGCATAGATACGCCGTTCTAGTAAGACAGACAGCGATATCAGCGAGCCTTCAGAATTAGTACCGTAGCTAAATGTCTTAATCTGCTAGACAAGTGGGTTCCCCTTCGTTCTGTAGGTGAGCAGTCTAAGCCCTACTTACCCGTCGTCATGGAGCCGACCAGCTTAATAGTTATTTAGCACTAGCGTTGCTACCTGCATATATATTTACATTTAGTCATTTAGCAGACATTCTTATCCAGAGCAACTAACAGTAAGTACAGGGACACTCTCCCTTAGGCAAGTAGGGTGAAGTGCCTTGCCCAAGGACTTAATTTGCCATCTGACCCCCCATATATGCAGAAATTGTTTACAATATTTTCAGGCTTCAACCAGTGCTGCTCAAGCAGAAAGACAGGGTCGGGGAGAGAAAGAGATAGATTCGTTAGGCATTGAAGAAAGAGTAGGAGAGGAGGACAGCTAGAATTTTGTATAGGGTTTTAAATGTGTGGATTTGGGGTTGGGCGTGTGGATTTTGTGAAGGTGTGAATCATTTAATATTATAAAGTTCTGTGTAACGAATCATTAACGAATAAATTATTTTGAACCCCCCTTCCCCTCCGGTCAGACACGGGACGACCCCCGACAAATTGCTTTCTAAACTGTGGGAAACACTGATGCAGTATATAAATTTTAAATTTAACCACATGTCTTACTACAGGTGAAGAAGTGGAACAATCCTATGGGCACAAAACACACTTAATACCAGCTGAAAATGAAATATAAAAACAGATAAGACATACTTTGCTTATACCAGTGTTTCCCACACATCGACTAAGTTGTGGCGGTGCGCCACAGAATCAACACTGGCCGCCACGATTTGTTAAAACGTTAGTTGACCGAGACCGTAGGTCGAGTAAAATCTCTGCTTACAAACGCGTTTGCAGACCTGTGAAAAAGTCCATATTTGCAGTTTGATATATGTTCTGTGTTAAGCAACATTACATAAAGAAGTATATAAAAAACAAACATCTCCTTACTTGAGTTTCTCCAGTCTGCAGTGTGGATCCTCCAGTCCAGCAGAGAGCAGCTTCAATCCTTTTTCTCCTAGATGATTGTAGCTCAGGTCCAGTTCCCTCAGGTGGAAGGGGTTGGACCTCAGAGCTGAGGCCAGAGAAGCACAGCCTTCCTCTGTGACCAGACAGCCTGACAGCCTGTAGAAAGAGGATCAATATTGTGACAGAATCCATCTGGGCCCCCAGAGTGAGTCAGCACAGAGGGGTTCATTTGGCAGGTGATGTCATAGCTGCACCTCCCCCAGCGGCCCGCCACGGCTAAATTTCTGCTGCCACAGTATCAGAAATAGAGCTGTACAAAATTTTAGGCCGTCTATCAGCAGTGATTGTTAGAGTGCATGTTGGAGAATAGCATGGACAAGCGCTTCACACCGGGGAGGGGGTTCTGACAGACCTGCCCCCACTGCAAAAAAAAATCCTAGAGGAAACACTGTCCCCTCATTAGACAGAGTGACCCACGTAATCCGATATCAGAAAAATTGAAGATGTAACTCTTTATCCTGTATAAGAATGATAGTGTGTTCAGCATTATATAAGCCAACCCCCCAGGTGAGGCAAGGTCCAAGTCCTAACCCACCCTAACCCAAAAATTCCCCCATTAAATACAATACATCATGACAGTTTGCATGACTTGAAATGGTCACTTATTATCACACTGGCATTTAATTATCATGGCAAACAATTACACTGCACGGAACTGTAAGTAAAGTAAAAAATAACGAAACCTGTAGGCCTAATTATCACTCGAATCATTCACGTCTTCTATGCTAAACCTAGCAGTCACATTAAAGTGAATGAGGTGAACGAATCCTTTCTGTTTCCTCTACTGAGCCAATGCAACAGTCCCGATGTGCTGCCACGAGAAGATGAACGAATCACTCACTGAGACTACTCGTTACTCCTGAGTCATTCTAAAGATTCATTCAATATGAAGGAATCGTTCTCAAACGACATATCACTACTAGCTTCTTGGTTGGGATTGTCTGTTATACCAGATTTCTGATGTGTAGCAAAGCTAAACGTGAACATACCACTTTACAATTAATAGATGTACATATATAAAATAAATAAAAATGGGCATTACTCTGTATACGGAGGTAGTGACCAAATCAACTAATAAGTCTCCCTGTGTGAGTTCATGATTAAAATGTAGATAAGCTGTAGTTCTCCTTTAGCTTTCTGGCAGAATAGACAGAATATCTATCTTCCACTTTCCTAACTGTAGGAGCCATTTGTGTTTCTTATTGACTTCATATTATTTTGGTTAGATAGAACTGTCAGTATATTTTGGACACTGGGTGGCAGTCATTGGAGGCACAGGGTTCTATATTTAGGGACACAGGTGACAGGAAGGGGGCACAGAAGGCACACAGTTCTCACCAGACCAGAGAACAGACCACAGCATAGACTACCAATGACATTGGGAAACCTGGTATGTCAATCTACATTTTACAGCTATGCATAATAAACTAGAGAGGGTACAATTTCTGGGGAAATTGTAGGGTGTGCTTGCTTGTGTCGGTGGCACAGGGGTCCGTTTTTGAATGACATTTTTACAACTGATTTCTGTATATTTTATATGAAAATGCATACTTATTATTTATAAAGATTAAATAGATTTAAAAGCTTTTTTTTTTGCTGCTCATTTACAACTGAAAATACGAGTGAAGTGTAGAATGAAATAGATGTCTTCTCATTTCCCCTGCAAGAGGCAGCCTCATCGTTGAATGAAAACGAATAAATTTGGCAGACCGGTGTAAAAATGGACCTAATCTCTATGACTTAAACGTCATTTTAAGTTTTTCCCTTCTCGTGATATTTTCAGGCATGTAGCCTACTCATTGCATTCATTCATTAATAAAGAACCCCCTTTGAAGATTATTCTACGACGTTACCCGGCAGTAGAAGATGGAATCGCGATTCAGACAGTCCCATCTGCTAACTGAAAATATGCCCCCCAAAACGTAAATAAGCTTGACATTTATTTAGAGGAAAATCGCTCATTCATAAAAAGCTCACTGGTAGCGATCATTGTCAGTAACAACGCAAAATGCGATATAGCCCTGTGTGGAGAAGCTGCCCCGGTAAATTGTACTACTACGGTACAGTACTAGTAGACTACTGCTGTGTTCGTCTTGGTAGCGATTGCGTTGGTTGAATTGGATTTAACGTTCCGTTGTACGGTTTAGGCTGAAATTAATTATTTTCATGAACAGATTGGCAACGTTTAGGCTGTGGCAATGAAGTTCAGGTTAGTAGTTAGATAGACTTTTGATTAAGTAAGGGGAGTGCCGAACATGTTCTGTCGCCGTTTGACTTCCTACAGCTGTGTAGATGTTTTTGTAGTGTCTCGCGTAGGCTACAGCATTGCAGTGAGCAACACTGGTTTGAAACCACAGGTAATGATAATTTCACCCACAAATCGTTTACTTGTAATGTAATGTCATAATAAATCCTACAACGAAAATGTATTTGTGAGGAATGTTTATTTTTAACGATTGAAAACAGATGCATCATAGACCACTGTAGTATGTGTTGCCCGGGCAACAGAGGCTAATGTCATGATGCTAATGCTTCAGTGAAACCGTTTCCAAAAGTAGATGTGGGCCTACTTCCTTAATAATATCAGCTAATATTGTACATTACACTTCATAATTGTGTTTCACATTACAAAGTAAAATGAGTAAATAGTTATCACCCTGGCCTCTTTGCTTGTGGCGTTCCTGCAGCTGCCTTGCAGTAAAGCTATAGTTAGCCTAGCTATCCCCCAAGTTAACAGATGTGAAACGAATGTTCTGCTACAGGTAGTCACGCGTGTTTTCGTGACGTTAGTGACGTTGGTAACGTCAGTGACTGTGGCTAGCAAATTAGCCACCGTTAGCTTCACTTTTCACCACAAAAACGCAATTTCTACTTAAACCATGCAACGTAACATAAATAAAAATACAACCAACGCAATCGCTACCAAGACGAACCTTTTGACACCGCCGTTGTGTATGTAGTCCAAATATTGACTGATCCTTAGGGGGGCGAAAATAAATAATAAATATATATGTGAGAGAACAAAGGTTGTGCTCTCGCCGAAGGCTTGAGCACACCCAATAACAACGGCAAATAAGGACTGGACAATCTGATACATTGTGTCAGCGTAAGATCACTCCTAAAATACCTGTGTATAATGGCCACGATATAGACGTATTGGAAAACTAGAAACATTAAGTGGGAACTCGCCCTTTTATTGGAACTTGAGCTTCAAACTGAAAAAGTGTTTTTGTATTCCACAAAACCTGGCCGCTATCCCCAATCAAGGGACATTGTCGTCACCTGCGCTGGTATGATTGACGGAGATGGAAACTGAAGTTCAACGCGCAGGGAGAGTGTTTATGGGCAGCATCAATCACGCTTTATTGAATGCTATATGAGCCATATTGGGAAACGGCTAATATAATGGGGTTGTTCGACTGAATGCTACAATCTTACAACAATATCGTCTGTTTGAAAGATCGTGCCGTCGGCATACAACCTTTATTACGCCAATGAGGGCTTATGCATAATAAACAACTAAACGGCAAATAAGGACTGGAAAATCTGTGATACATTGTGTCTGCGTGTCCTAAACTACCTGTGTCATGGCAACGATATAGACGTATTGGAAAAATAGAACATTGCCATTACACTAACTCCCTACCCTGCCTCCACCTCACCTGAATTGCTGGGACGACAAAGCCCTCTCCTGCTGCCTCTTCCTAGATATTTGTAACTATCTCCCGTTCCCCCTTACCCTGCCTCAGTCAACTAAAATGTCATTTTACATATAAAACTGTGAAATATCAGCCTACCTGGCGAGCTTGTTTCACTGAGTTGGATTCCAACTGAAGAATATCCCACCTCAGTCGCTCTTTATTAGCTTCAAAATGTCCTGGTTTATACACTGCAAATTTCCTTGGTATTCCTGAGGTAAACTTCTACAGTAAAAAGCCTCCATGAACTTCTTTTGTTCTGGACTGGCAAGTCATATTTTGATGACTTAAACGTTACATTTTTCTCTATCTTAGATTTTTTCTGAGCAGATATACATAGCTGGTTCCGACGCCATCAGTTAAAGATCCTGTAAAGCAAATTCCATGATTTGCTTTTCAGTACATTATATACGTGTGAAATGAGTTCCTGAAAGAATCTGCAAAGCGCGAAAACTGTCGCACTGAAATGTGGAGTTAGACTGTAGAACAGTTTCTCTTCCGTTTTCAGATCAGGTTTTAATGGGTGGAGCCAAAAAATTACTCATCTACGTCATTTTGACCCATCTACGTCAGATCACTGAATGGCTCCTCCTGATGTACTGTTATTGTAGCCTACATCAGCTAGCTAGCTTCAGGATGTCTCCCTCCACCCGCAACTGCATCTTCCCTGGATGCAAGAACTTCAGCTGCGCTGCAACGCTATTTAATTTCCCTATTGATGAGGAAAGGAAAAATAGGTGGATTGATTTTGTGAAGAGCCACGCTCATGGAAAGCTTCGGATAAACTCCAACAGCCGCCTATGCAGTGACCATTTCACGGCGGATAATTTTAACATGGACCAGAGACAGACTGGGTTCAGGGACACACGGCTTCTCTTGCAGCGCGGAGCCGTACCGAGCATCGCCCTCCCGGCCGTTCATCCTCCGGTCGCACCTAGACCATCCACCGCCACCAGCAGTTCATCACTCAGTTCTGTGTGCTTGTTATAATTATACTAGATAACTTTTCCAGAGGTATCTCTGCTATGAGTTAGTGCAAACCGCTAACTTGATATTAGGCTACTCGGTGTAGAATGATGGTATTTTGGTGAAATGGTAGCTAATGGGCTAGAAGTAGTTGGAGTGCTGAAATAGACACCAGAGACAGCTTTTACTCCTGTGTTATTTCATTTATATGCATGTGTGTGTTTCACTCATTGAACAAATTCTAATTCTATACTTTTTGTTCGGCTTGGCTGCTCGCAATGTTTGGGGCTCGTTTGTAAAACTCTTTCTTGGAAGTCGCTTTGGATAAAAGCGTCTGCTAAATGCATAAATGTAAAATGTAAATAGTAAAAAAACAGCAAGTTCCTCTGAAAAATCTAAGCGGAATTAAATGGAAGTGAAATTAACCAAATGTAGGCTATGCAAAAAACTTAGCTACCCAATAAATATATATTTTAAAATAACAGAGAATGCTTATCAGTATTTATTTAATTATGTTAGTTAGTTCATTAGGTAACCATATTCTGCTCCAAAGGAGCAACATAACTGCCTGTTGGCTCTGCCCTCCATCCTGAGAGAAGAGGAACTGCTATATTCGGATGCTGTTCATGGATAACTGTTAATCATTTAACACCATCATGCCTATGTCTTTCTGTATTTCAACATTTTACATTTACATTTATTCATTTAGCAGACGCTTTTATCCAAAGCGACTTCCAAGAGAGAGCTTTACAAAGTGCATAGGTCACTGATAATAACAACAAGATAGCCCCAAAAACATTGCGGGTAGCCAAAACATGAAGCACATATTGTGAACAACCAAAATAAGTGCCAATTGCTAAACATTATATATATTCTAGTTTAAAGTTGTAACATTCTTGTCTGCATTCTGTTGTCCTTTTGCTTTAATGTCATGTTACATTTAGCAAGACCAACCTCAAAGAATTCAATGGCATATGTTACCTTTTATGATCTGTGCAAATGACCAATAAAAGTGTGTTCAACTTCCTAAAGAGCAGCGTTGCACCTGACACTTGAGGCTGAAATATACTTCACACTAAGTACGTGTACACATACTTAATGGCTGCAGCACGTAACCTGCGTTCTGTGCGTACTTTGTGCACGTCTCCCTGGCTCTTAAATGTACACATACGCAAGGTGCAATACCGACAGAAATCATGGGGCAGTATACTATCCCTGCATCTCAGATGGAATACTACCATCCTCTGAAGTAAAGTATGTCAGAATAAATGAGAATAGCCAGTTACATCATAGTATTATACACCATGCACACTTTTCTTGCTATCCCTAAGTAGGTAAATTATAACATTTTATATTCTTACTATATATACAGGTGCATAATAAATTAGAATATCATCAAAAAAAATATTTATTCCAGTAATTCGATTCAAAAAGTGAAACTATAGATTCATTACACACAGACTGATATTTCAAGTGTTTATTTCTTTTAATTTTGATGATTATAACTGACAGCTAATGAAAACCCAAAATTCAGTATCTCAGAAAATGTGAATATTGTGAAAAAGTTCAATATTGAAGACTCATGGTGTCACACTCTAACCAGCTAATTAACTCAAAACACCTGCAAAGGTTTCCTGAGCCTTTAAATGGGAGTCAGGTGGCTGAGCGGTTAAAGAATCGGGCTAGTAATCAGAAGGTCGCTGGTTCGATTCCTGGCCGTGCAAAATGACGTTGTGTCCTTGGGCAAGGCACTTCACCCTACTTGCCTCGGGGGAATGTCCCTGTAATTACTGTAAGTCGCTTTGAAAAAGAGCGTCTGCTAAATGACTAAATGTAAATGGTCTCTCAGTTTGGTTCAGTAGGCTACACAATCACAATCATGGAGACCCTTAAATGTACGCATACGCAAGGTGCAATACCGACAGAAATCGTGGGCCAGTATACTATCCCTGCATCTCAGATGGAATGCTACCATCAACCTACCCAGACGCTCCCATGTCCCCCAGCTCTTCACCTCCACTGGCTACCCATCACAGCCCGCATCAGATTCAAGACCCTGGTACTGACCTTCTGAGCGGTGAACGGGACTGAACCTGCCTACATCCAGTCTCTCCTCCAGCCTTACACCCCTACCCGCCACTTACGGTCTTCTTCTGACAACCGTCTGGTGGCCCCACCTCTCAAGAGCGCCCGCTCCCAACCCAAGCTCTTCTCCTGTCTGGCCTCCCAATGGGGGAATCATGTCCCCACCTCCATCAGAGACACTGACTGTCTCCCCACCTTCAAGAAAAGGCTAAAGACGCACTTGTTTCGGGAGTACACCAGCATCTTCCAAAGATTTGTTGGATCAGATGTTAGCTTATTTCCTCCAGGAAAACAATGTCAACTAGAGAGGGTACGCAACGGAACGTAAATCCCAATAGAAGCAACTCAATCGCTACCAAGACGAAACTTTTGACACCTAGATTGTCTATGTAGGCCAAATATTGACTGAGTTTTAGGGGGGCGAAAATAAACAATAATAAATATATATGTGAGAGAACAAAGGTTGTGCTCTCGCCGAAGGCTTGAGCACACCCAATTATTGAGGGACTTGTTTGCTCACTCCTGTTGGTTAGTTGTAACTGATTTAACTATTTGTACTTGACGTGAATTATATTATTGTTGCTTACTTTCCACCAGGTACACTCTAGCACTTTAGAGGATCATGTTGATTAATTGGGTGTGCTCAGGCCTTCGGCGAGAGCACAACCTTTGTTCTCTCACATATATATTATTATTTATTTTTGTATTTATTTTTGCCCCCCTAAAACTCAGTCAATATTTGGCCTACATAGACAACGTAGGTGTCAAAAGTTTCGTCTTGGTAGCGATTGAGTTGCTTCTATTGGAATTTACGTTCCGTTGCATGGTTTAAGCTTAAGTTAAGTTTTTGTGGCGAAAAGTGAAGCTATCGGTGGCTAATTTGCTAGCCACAGTCACTGACGTTACTAACGTCACTGCGTCACTAACGTCACGAAAACACGCGTGACTACCTTTGGCAGAACATTTGTTTCGCATCTGTTAACTTGGGGGATAGCTAGGCTAACTATAGCTTTACTGCAAGGCAGCTGCAGAAACGCCACAAGAAAAGAGGCCAGGGTGATAACTATTTACTCATTTTACTTTGTGATATGACACACAATTGTTATGTGTAATGTACAATATAAGCTGATATTATTAAGGAAGTACATCTACTTTCGGAAACAGTAGTCTACTATTTCACTGAAGTATTAGCATCATGACATTAGCCTGTGTTGCCCGGGCAACACATACTACAGTGGTCTATGATGTAGCGTTATCTGTTTTCAATCGTTAAAATAAACATTCCTCACATATACATTTTCGTTGTAGGATTTATTCTGACATTCTAGAAAACGATTTGTTGGTGAAATTACCATTACCTGTGGTTTCAAACCAGTGTAGCTCACTGCAACGCTGTAGCTTACGCGAGACACACTACTGTACAAAAACATCTACACTAAACAGCTGTTTAGGAAGTCAAACGGTGACAGAACATGTTCGGTACTCCCCTTACTTAAATCAAAAGTCTATCTAACTACTAACCTGAACTTCATTGCCACAGCCTAAACGTTGTCAATCTGTTCATGAAAATAATTAATTTCAGCTTAAACCGTACAACGGAACGTTAAATCCAATTCAACCAACGCAATCGCTACCAAGACAAACACAGCAGTAGTCTAGTACTGTACCGTAGTAGTACAATTTACCGGGGCAGCTTCTCCACACAGGGCTATATCGCATTTTGCGTTGTTACTGACAATGATCGCTACCACCAGTTTATTTACGTTTTGGGGGGCATATTTTCAGTTAGCAGATGGTACTGTTTGAATCGCAATTCCATCTTCTACTGCCGGATAACGTCGTAGAATATTCTTCAAAGGGGGTTCTTTATTAATGAATGAATGCAATGAGTAGGCTAAATGCCTGAAAATATCATGAGAAGGGAAAAACTTAAGATGACGTTTAAGTCATAGAAATTAGGTCAATTTTTACACCGGTCTGCCAAATTTATTCGTTTTGTTTCAACGATGAGGCTGCCTCTTGCAGGGGAAATGAGAAGACATCTATTTCATTCTACACTTCACTCGTATTTTCAGTTGTAAATGAGCAGCAAAAAAAATGCTTTTAAATCTATGTCATCTTTATAAATAATAAGTATGCATTTTTATATAAAATATACAGAAATATCAGTTGTAAAAATGTCATTCAAAAACGGACCCCTGTGCAACCGACGCAAGCAAGCACACCCTACAATTTCCCCAGAAATTGTACCCTCGCTAGTTGTACATGCTCTTCTGGATCTACCCCTTGGCACTTGTTTGCTTTTTCACAATGTATGCTTCATGTTTTGGCTACCCACAATGTTTGGGGCTATCTCTTGTTTATGATCATTGACCTATGCACTTTTTGTACTCTGTCTTGGAAGTCCCTTTGGATAAAAGCTTCTGCTAAAAGAATAAATGTAAATGTACAATCCTCTGAAGTAAAAACAGACAGTTACATAGTAGTATTATACACCAAGCACACTTCTTAGTATTCCTAATCCGAAACCCTTCATGCAGTGGAAGAGGTGTCAACCACAGGGACTGACGTGGAAATTGACACCATACTGTTGAAACAATGAAGATGGGTATGATTATAGATTTATCTGATTGAAAATGAAACTTTTTTTCACCCCTTTTAGTATTATTTTATATTACTGGAAACCATATGTTGACTTATTATAGTTGAGCTTAGTATTATTACCACTAAATGATAGAGGATATTGAGCCTGACTGAGATCTGGGTGACAGAGGCTGAGGAGTGAGGGAGAAGGCCACCTGGAGGCAGGCATCGTCCTTCGCAGGCAGAGGCCTGAGCTAGAAGTCAAGATCCGCTGTTTTTGACCCCACGCCTAGGATCTTATCTGTGGCCGCCTGCACAAGGTCAGCACTAGCCCTAAGTAGGGAGGATTTACAACGAGCCTCATTGTGTAAGCAGCGTGAGCAGCCGCATCGTAATTGTGGCCTACAGAACCTGTTTTAAGAGAAACACTTATTATTGTCACCCAGCAGTAAAATGTACATCTCCAAATTTACACAAGGTCAAAGGCACCAAAGCTAAGGTGCGAGTGAAATCTGAAACCCCCAGAACAGGTGACCAATTGTGTTATGAGTAAGATCTGAGTCCATCTGTAATCTCTGGATAAGAGCGTCTGCTAAATGACTAAATGTAAATTATCAATAGTAAAATAACACATGAAAATAGGTGAGCAGTATGTAATTGCATGACTGGGGGGTAAAGATCAGTTGGGAACCTGCTCACTTTTATTGGGATATTTGTCATCTTGAAGACCAATAAACCCTTTGCATCAAACTTTACCAAGTTCCAGTGCCGTTTTTTGAACTTTGAAGATTGATTTAACCCTTGTGTTATCTTCGGGTCATTCTGACCCATCAGTCATTGTGACCCACAAAAACAAAGTGAAGCATTTTCTTTTAACCATCGGGCTGTCTCAGACCCCCCACATCGCGAAGGTTAAAACAAAATTAAACAAATTTGGTTTTGGGTGCTGCCTTCGGGTCATGTGACCCGAAGGCAGCACAAGGGTTAAGACTTAGAACATTTTACAACAACAGCACAAAAGCCGCCAGATGCATATCTCCCTGTCCAGGTAAATGCACAATAATATGAGGAATAGTATATCTTAACCCTTGTGTTGTCAGAAGGGGCAAACATGACTGATGATTATATTTAACAGCAGGGAAAACCTCCAAATAGTTTTTTTCCCCCAACTTCAAATGTCTTACTTTTCCTAGTGACCCCAACATTTGTAAAATGTCAAAAAGAATTAACATCACACAACAAAGTGATATTATGTGTGCTACTGATTTAGATTACAGTGTCTATAAAGGTGCTGCAGATGACAGTCCCCCCAATTCTCTCTTTGATGAAGCCATGAGTGCAACTCTGTTGTGTAAATCAACTATACAAACACATTATGTGATTTTAACTTTACTAATGTCTCATGTAGAACATAAATACAGACCTCAGTGTGTCCAGTTCGCAGAGTGGATTCCCCAGTCCAGCAGAGAGCAGCTTCATGCCGGCATCCTTCAGATCATTGTTACTCAGCTCCAGTTGTCTCAGGAAGGAGGTTGACTTCAGAGCTGAGCTCAGAGAAGCACAGCCTTCCTCTGTGATGTGACAGCCTGACAGCCTGTAGAAGATATTCATGATATGGATTTCAAACACTACTACCTTCTAGAGGTAGAAATAAAGAATATCAGTCTGATCATTTCCTATGGGTGTTGTGGTGAGTTACTGTTGCATGCTGAAAAACAACAGGGGGACAAGGTGTTCTCATATAGAGCTTCTCTCCTCTGGAACAGACTTCATGTTTCAATCAGGGAGGCTGGCACTATCTAGGTGTTTAGGGTTACATCAAGAGCACTGAGTTGGAACTCTGATTATCAGTGTTCAACATCCATTTGCACATTTTATTTTCACATGGTTGAAAGTGATGGTTTGGGGGCTCTTTTGCTGGATCCAGAGTCGACGACTTCCACAGAGTGAGTGGCACCTTGAACCAAAACTGCTACCACAGCATTTTGCAGCATTTCAACCATCAACTGAGACTTGCTTACTTCGACCCGTGTTAAGCTGTGCTTGAAGCTGTTGTCCTGTGAGCCGCATGTCACGCAAGCTGTTGACTTTCTGAAACTTGTCTTCTGATTCTGTTGTGGCTTTGGGTCTGCCAGACCTCTTCCTGTCAGAGTTTCCTCCAGTTTCCAAGTGCCTTTTGATAGTGTAGGAAACTGTACTCACTGACACCTTGGCTTTCTTGGCAATTTCTATCTAAAGTAAAGACCTATACTTTTAAGGGTTATAATGGTCTGTCTGTCTTCCTTTGTTAATTGAGAAACCTTAACAATTTTTTTT
This sequence comes from Osmerus mordax, assembly GCF_038355195.1. Lineage (NCBI taxonomy): Eukaryota > Metazoa > Chordata > Actinopteri > Osmeriformes > Osmeridae > Osmerus > Osmerus mordax. The sequence continues at coordinate 1,770,658 of NC_090050.1, read as the reverse complement.
AACCTCTGCAAGTTTACCACTTACCTTTGTACCATTTCAGGTTATTCACTGGACTTGAACTACTTAAATTTAAATACAAATTTTAAAAATGGGGGTGTTCTAAAACTTTTGACCGGTCGTGTATATATTCTAGTTTAAGTTGTAACATTCTTGTCTGCATTCTGTTCTCTTTTTGCTTTAATGTTATGTTACATGTAGCAAGACCAACCTAAAGGAATTCAATGGCCAATGTTACCTTTTATGATCTGTGTCAATGACCAATAAAAGTGGAAGTCTCTTTGGATAAAAGTGTCTGCTAAATGCATAAATGTAAATGTAAGTAACAGCAAACCTGAACATATTACAAGGCAGAACATTTTCATTTACATGTATTCATTTAGCAGACGCTTTTATCCAAAGCGACTTCCAAGAGAGAGCTTTACAAAAGTGCATAGGTCAATGATCATAAACAACGAGATAGCCCCCAAAACATTGCGGGTAACCAAAACATGAAGCATACGAACATGAAGAACATCCACACCCTCGGAAAAATAATTGGCCTATGTCTTTGCCTTGCTCGGATCATTACTGCCATTGAATAAGGTAAATTTGTACACACAGGAAAACGCGCTCCTGGTTTACACCTGCTTTTAAGAGGCAGAGAATTTCCCCCGCAGAATAGATGCGCGCTCTTACTGGCAGTCTTTGTAAATACTACAAAAAATATAATTAGGCGCACTTTACCCGTATCCTCCCACCTTTTTGGGTGGAACTCCCACTTTCCCCATGACCCTCCCACTTTCCCCACGACCCTCCCACTTTCCCCACGACCCTCCCACTTTCCCCACGACCCTCCCACTTTCCCCATGACCCTCCCACGAATGCATATTGAAAGCGCAACTTGCCTGTTCTCGCTCATGTGGCAGGCAATCTGCGATTTTACCCAAGTGCGCCCTGTTTGTAAATAGCCCGCATCGTTAAGTCAGTCTTTGAGAACAATTAACGCCTGGAAACAGGCGCAAACGGCTTGAAAAATGAGGCCCAGAGTCTATAAAGGTGCTGCAGATGACAGTCCCTCCAGTTCTCTCTTTGATGAAGCCATGAGTGAAACTCTGTTGTCTAAATCAACCATACAAATACATTATGTGATTATAACTTTACTAATGTTTCATGTAGAACATAAATACAGACCTCAGTGTCTCCAGCTTGCAGAGTGGATTCCCCAGTCCAGCAGAGAGCAGCTTCATGCCGGCATCCTTCAGATCATTGTTACTTAGCTCCAGTTGTCTCAGGAAGGAGGTTGACTTCAGAGCTGAGCTCAGAGAAGCACAGCCTTCCTCTGTGATGTGACAGCCTGACAGCCTGTAGAAGATAATCATGATATGGATTTCAAACACTACTACCTTCTAGAGGTAGAAATAAAGAATATCAGTCTGATCATTTCCTATGGGAAATGAAAAATAAAAATAAAAAATGACTAAATGTATGGGTGTTGTGGTGAGTTACTGTTGCATGCTGAAAAACAACAGGGGGACAAGGTGTTCTCATATAGAGCTTCTCTCCTCTGGAACAGACTTCATGTTTCAATCAGGGAGGCTCGCACTGTCTAGGTGTTGTAGCAGAGAGTCAAACCACCAACACAGCCATTTCTGATCACCTCAGTAAGACACAGCACTGATGACATCAGGATGACTGACTGCATTGTATGAGCCTCAAAGGGGCTGATACCAGACCTGGTGTCTCCTTCTCCCAAGGGGAGGAGAACAGCCAGCCAAATGGCCCACCTTTCTCAACCTCTCCCTACTCCAGGAAACTTTGGATTAAACAAAGGATTTATCTAAAACAGACATTTAATGGATTTACAAACATCTCTCAAAGACAATACTGTTTGTGGACACTAGAAGGATTATTGGAATTTGTGTGTGTCAATGTATGCTTTCCCTTTAATGCTGTGTTGATGTAATTTGATGTTTTAATGTAACTTCCTTTCCTGTTATGATAAATCAGTCAATCTTGATATCAAAATGATTTTAGTCTACGAACTAAACCATTTATTAATGTTGTATTGTGATATTTTGAAGTATAAGCAATACATGGACATTTTAAATAACTCTACTCAAGTTACCAACCACTTCACACCTCTACGCGAATCTCAGGATGACGCCCAGATGGGGAGTAACTGACCAATCAAAGAGTTCATCTTCGAAAGGATACCCCCTTTTGCAAGGATTATAAAACCCCGACGCACAAGCAAACCTTGCTTTTTCGCCAGGATTCACCGGAAGTGTTCGCGACACATCTGACCTATCCTTCTCAATCAGCAACTCACTGAACCACCAGGAACTTTGACGAGAGATTCCTTTGCTCTAACCATTGACGACAACAAACGGAACTTTGACTCTTCTTCTTCAAACTGACAACAGTAACTGCGATATTGTTACATTTCTTACTTGTGCCATTGGCATGTCGTGATTTAATTTGTTACATTTCATTTTAGTTTGCAAATGATTTAACCCAACCTTCGTTAGGATTAGTTACCATAGCCTACCATTGTTCTAAAGAAACCTATCTCTCTCTCCCTTCCCCCTGCCCACGCGCTCTCAACCTACCATCTTGTATTCCGCTCTCATCATAGTTTAGGACCTACTATATACTGTTCAACTCAACTCACTCTCAACTAACCCATAACTTCTCTGGTATTTGTTCATTATAATTCCATCCATCGATCATATTCCGCTTTTCCGGGGGTCGGTTCGCGGGGGCAGCAACCTAAGCAGGGAGGCCCAGACTTCCCTCTCCCCGGCCACTTCCACCAGCTCTTCCTGGGGGACCCCGAGGCGTTCCCTGGCCAGCCGAGAGACATAGTCCCTCCAGCGTGTCCTGGGTCTTCCCTGGGGCCTCTTCCCAGTGGGACGTGCCCAGAACACCTCACCAGATACTTCTACTGCATACTTCTATTCTATTTAAAAAAAAATTACATCATTATTCATAAGTATGCAGTGGCATACCGACATCTCTGACGTTGATAACAAACCAAACCGTTTCAAAATCGGTTGAAAATTGAGCAAGTTATGGTCATTTAAAAAGTACATGTAGCATCAACACAATGTTATGGGTGAGCGAGTTGACTGTAGAAAGATGGCCGCCATGTGCGGACGTTCGACTCCGTTGTCCGGCAACGCGGACGAGACATCTAGTGTTTATATATATCTATGGTTTCACGTACACACCCATGTAAATCTCAGAAACGGCTTGAAAAAGTCATGAAACATAATCAGTGATATTGAAAAAAGTTGAATAGATATCAAAAAGCTAAATTATTTAAAATAGTTTAGGGTTTTGTCAACATTTTAAAGTTTAAATGGTGGCTCTAAAAAATATTATGAATATTGATTTATATTAATTCAAGCATAAGTGGTACAAAGCTGAAAAGTCATAGCAGGAATGGCCTGAAACTGCTGAATTTTTTGATAGCTGAACGGTTTTAATAGCTGAAGATTTGAAGGCGCTGAAACGTGCCACGGAAGAAATAGAATAAGAAGTTGAATAAAGATTCAAAGAACAATACTTGGAATGCTGAGGCAGCATTCCAACAATAAAGATTCAAAGAACAATACTTGAAATGCTGAAGCAGCATTCCAACAATTAAGTATTGCTAATCTTAACTGAGAAAACCCCACTACATTGTTTAGGGTTACATCAAGAGCACTGAGTTGGAACTATGATTATCTGTGTTCAACATCCATTTGCGCATTACACTTCCATAGACTTCCATTGTAATCGAAGAAGGCAGAAGTAAAGCGTGTCATTTGCGACCTATAGTTCCAAACATTGTATTTTGCAACGTTCAACCCCATTCATGTTCAGTGTTATGAATCTAGTTAGCTCTTTTGAAAATAGTTTTAAAATAATGCAGTAATTTGATCACATTTTCAGCTAACTTGCTTCATAACACTGAACATGAATGGCGTAATAGTTTGTGAAAGACCCAGAGAAACACAAATATCCGACAAGGCAAAATCCCGGACAATTTTGGAATCCCTGCCGGACGCATTTTTTAGGTCTCGAAAAGAGGACGTCTGGTCACCCAAATTTTAGCCTGTATAGCCATCTTTACTTAAAGTTTATTGTAAGATATAGCTTGTTAGATTCTAAATGCACATCTGATTAGAGCTAGCGACAATGAATTGCAGATTAACGGGTCCCCAATCGTCCAGCTAGCTCTCAACGCTCGGCAGGAATTTCAGGTCCACTCACTACAAACAAACTTGACCCTCTCATTGGACATATTGCATAATAAAATGTTTTATTGAATGCAATTGGTTGCCTTGTATATTCTGTTAACTCCTGTCTTGTCTTAAATTAAGCTGGTGTGAGCTACAGTATGGCTAGCTTTAGCCATTTCTATCTCTGCTTCACAATATCTCTGCCTAGTGTTATAAGTTAATGTAATACATAAATAAAGTATCAGACATATACATGATACAACACACCAGTAACCAATTGATATTGTGTTAATATACCGAAAATGTCAGTAAATCGAGATGCTGCTACTGTCTGTTCCGTTGAAAACCATTCAAACAGGTTGCCAGCAGTGGTTTTTTTGCGAGCTACTTGAACCAAGTGATCACGTGTCGGCGAGATCAAAGTGTGTCGTAGCTCTCTTTTTATATGGCTCTGGCCCATTGGTTGCGAATCGCGTCATCTAACTTTTTACCTAGTCAAACCCTACTGCTTGTGTGTTTTGAGTGGTCTGGTCTTGACCCGGTATCGCCCTGCCTTGGTCTTGGACTTGACTCCGTATTGCCCAGTCTTGGACTTAGTCTTGACCCGGTCTCGACCCCTCAAAGTCTTGATCTTGTCTCGGTCTCGATACACCTTGGTCTCGGTTTAGGTGGTCTTGACTACAACACTGTCACCCGGTCCTGACCTTCTGCCTGGCCTGACTCTGAACCTGCCTGCTGCCCTGTACTTGAATGACTCTGCATTGTGGAGTACGACCCTTGACTGCCCTGACTATTCATTGGACGGCCCTGTTGTACCTTCTAATAGACCACAAACTTACGACCAGTGTGTGATTCAGTGCATGGTGTGATATTATAACTATAGTTATACTATAGGCGTCATGTTGAACATGAATACAGACCTCAGTGTCTCCAGCTTGCAGAGTGGATTCCCCAGTCCAGCAGAGAGCAGCTTCATGCCTGAATCCCCCAGGTTGTTGTTACTCAAGTCCAGCTCTGTCAGATCTGAGGAGGGGAGAGCTGAGGCCAGCGCTTCACAGCACCCTTCTGAGAGGTTACAGTCATTCAGCCTACATGACATAAGGAGAACATGAGACATCATCAGAGTCGTGTTTTGTATTATAGGAACATATGATAATCAAACACTATCACAATATGTTCTGTTGTAATATTATAATTAAAAAAAATCAAAAGCCTTATACATACAGAGCAGCTTTGGAGTCTTTGACCACTGGCAGGAGCCTCAGAAGACCTTCCTCTGATCTGAAGTATTTCTTCAGGTCAAACACGTCCATCTTCTCTTCTGAAGTCAGCAACACAAAGACCAGAGCTGACCACTGTGTAGATGAGAGCTTCTTCTCACAGGAGAGACTTCCTGAGCTCAGGTAGTGTTGGATCTCCTCCACTAGAGAATGGTCATTCAGTTCATTCAGACAGTGGAACAGATTCATGCATCTCTCTGGAGAGGGATCCTCTCTGATTTTCTCCTTGATGTATTTGATTGTTTCCTCATGGCTCTGTGTGTTGCTTCCTGTCTGAGTCAGTAGACCTGTTAAGCGAGTCTGATTGGACTCCATTGAGAGGCCCAGGAGGAAGCGGAGGAAGAGGTCCAGGTGTCCTTTCTCACTTTCTAAGGTCCTGTCCACAGCACTCTTGTAGAATCTGACAGCCGGTTGGAGGAAGGGTATTCTCTTGTAAAAGTGTTTTTCCATTACATTCACATGGTATTTAATGAATGACAGAAACACATGCAGAGCAGCAAAAAGCTCCTGGATGGTCAGATGGACAAAGCAGTACACCTTCTCCTCACCACCCCATGTATCTTCTGAAAAGATTTCTGTGCACATCCCAGAGCAGTTTGCAGCTCCTTCAACATCAATGCCACACTTCCTCAGGTCTGCCTCTCTGAAAATCAGGTTGCCATTTTCCAGTTGTGTGAAAGCCAGTTTCCCCAGTGATCGAATCATCTTAATGTTATTTTTGTCCCAGGGTGCATCAGTCTCCTCTTTCCTGCTGTATTTCACATCCATCTTTCTGACTTGGTCAACCAGGAAGTGTATGTAAACTTGAGTCAGATTCGTGGGCATCTCTTTTTCTCCATAGGTCTCTAAAACGGTTGCAATAATGAAAGCGATGACTGGAATGTGGCACATGATGTAGAGGATCCTTGATGTCTTGATGTGTGAGATGATTCTCCTGGCCAAGATCTCATCACTGCATCTCTTCATGATGTACTCATCCTTCTGATCATCATTGAACCCTCGTACCTCCGTGACCAGGTCAACACACTCAGAAGGGATCTGATTGGCTGCAACAGGTCGGGACGTTATCCAGAGGAGAGCAGAAGGAAGCAGATCTTTCATGATCAGGTTTGTCAGCAGCACATCTATGGTCTTTGGCTCTGTGACATCTTCACAGCTCTCGTACTTCTTGTAGTTGAGGGGCATCTGGAACTCATCAAGACCATCCAAGATAAACAGAACTTTCAATTCTGTCTTGTTTTCTTGTCCCCTTGTGAAAATGGCAGTAAGAAACTCTTTCTCCATTTCTTTGAAGCATTTTTGAATTACATCAATCAAGTTGTGCTTCTCTTTCTCCAACAAATTCAGCTGTCGAAAAGAGAGTGGGAAAATGAAATCAATGTCTTGGTTTTGTTTTTTGTTTGCCCAGTCCAGAGTGAACTTGTGTGAAGAAAACGTTTTTCCGATGCCAGCGATTCCCTTGGTCAGAACTCTTCTTATGAGTTTGTCTTGTTCATCTGGGGATTTGAAGATGTTGTTGAATTCAACTTTTTTCTCTGACCCTCTAATCTTCCTGTATTCTCCCTCAATCTGTCGTACTTCATGTTGGTCATTGACCTCTCCACCTCCAGCCTCTGTGATGTAGAGCTCTGTGTAGATACTGTCCAGGGAGATTTTCCCACCATGCTGTTTCATCCCATCAACTATTTCTTCATACTTAGATTTTAGAAGTCTTTGATGTTTGAGTTTGTTGTCTTTGATGTTTTCTGCATATTTATCTATAGAAAAAACATCCACATGTGAACTCAAACATTTAATCATTTGTAATTCATTCATATCATTCAAATACAATTAACATATCACAATTTGAAAATGAATGAGCAGCCTATATTATAGCCTCTTCATTACAAGATTTAAAATGAATGGGGGAAAAGTTCATTCGTATTTTGTATGGTGTCTTTATGATTGATGATGATTGTAATTATTGCTAATGTAATGCACTTCATTCTATCCATCATTCAGCTCTCTACCTTCTAAATTATCGACAAAATATTTACTATTACAGTAAAATTATAATTTTATCATAATTTCTTATGTACCATGACAGTCTATTTTATCATGATCATTTCTTATGTACCATGACAGTCTATTTCATCGTGATCATTTCTTATGTACCATGACAGTCTATTTGCTCTGAGGGGTTTCCACCAGGAGCAGCAGCATGGCCTCCAGTCTCAGTCATGTTGGAGGAACCCTGGACTTCCTGAGGAAGACAGGAAGTTGAACTGTTCCCACCAGCCTCCTCAGCACCACTGACACCTGTGAGGAGAGAGAAGACATGAAGAGTCAGGTCTGTCTCATCCTCTCAGATGTTACACTCTGTGGAGCTGTGGGTGACATGTAAGGATCATGTCCTGTATCTGAGCTGGGTTTCCTGTCCTGTGTGGACTGGGGTTGGTGTTAGCGTGCTGGACTACCACCAATATAATGTCACCTTGTTTAGTTAAGAGAAGGGTGTCAGTTGTCCTTACAGTGTCCTAAGTGATAGATAAACATGCAGAATAACACTGCAGACACAGAAAGGAGGGCAACATCTCCTCTACACTGCATCTCTGGTAGTAAATCCAACATAAGTCTGGATGAAGTGTAAACCACCTTATGACATTGCAGCATGCATCACTGCATTGTTGTTTTTGTTTCCAATTTGGGAAAAAGAAAAATATATAATACCCATAGAACACTTACTCATCAGCCACTTAGCAAGATTATTCTGATCCATCTTTCCCAGGATCTCCACAATGATCTTCAGAGCTCCTTCCAGTGTGTATGTCTCCACCATCCTATCCACTGTGTCTGTTCTGGCAGCTCCCTCCAACCTGCTCTTTGGGATGGGATCAAACCCATCCAGAACTTTCTTCTGCAGGAACCACTGAAACGTCTTCATATCGTCTTCCCCGAGCTTCTCCAGAGTTCCCAACAGGTGTTCTTCATTACTTGTGGCCATGGTAGATCACTGGAGAGAGTGGATCATGTACTGCTTAATGTAAACAAAAGTACAAAAATGGCAAACAGAGTTTGACTGACAACAGTTGTTCCTGTTGTAGAAGATTTTGAGAATCAATTGCTATCAAATGGTTAACCATCTTTGATACACAAACAACACAGAACCATCCAGTCTAGGAATTCAGATGGTGATCGTAAGACCGTGCACGCCCAAACAGCATCTCAAAGCTTCTGATGTCTTCAACTTGCATCTTAAATACCCCAAATATGTCTAAAGTAATAATCCATCTGTTCGCCCATAGAACAACTGGCCCTGGTCATTTATTGACCACTTTGACAGCTACAAGGAAAGTAAAACAATGACTTTCCTCTCGTAAAGTAATAAAAGACCCAGTCATTACATGTGACCACCTTCCTGATTCTCACACAGCCTAAGGTTAATGACCGCTAATGACCAAGATTCTAATTCAACATTCATATGCAAAAATTAAATTAATAGTAAAATCTGCTATAACATTTCTAAATGATACTGTTAAAATATCCATCTATCCTAGCTATATCCATCTGGCCATAGCTGTCACAGAAGTATTGTCACATGGACGTTACATAAGTTTTACCAAAACTGTTTCTTTTTGTAGTATTTTAAGTTCTTATTATATTTTGGGGGATTGATATGTATGTATTTTTTTAATAATGAAACTAATATGCAACTGTTCTAATAACTAAACATCTATGCTATTGTTTTAACATAAAACAAACATGCAAAGTGTTCTGACTTCACCAACCTAGCATGGGTAAATCCACAAATCATAAGGGTGATTAAGAACTCACAGGAGCTCATTTCTAGGTCAAGACATCAATGTTTCTAAAGCCCTTCTGATATTGTTATCATTATAAATCCTTAACTAACAAACATTAATAGTAACATTAAGAAAGGTTTAATAAATATGTTTTTAATAATCCTCTTACTTTTTAATTACAATATCTCAGACTTCAAGGCATATTGATTTAAAAGATTGACAGGTAACACTTTATAATAAGTCAACGCTTTTTGGCATTTACAAAGTGTTAACTAATAGTTAGTTAATCCTTTATAAAACATTTTGAAACATTAACAATACATTATTAAATAGTTAATATAGTTGCAAACCAGTAGTTTATAATCTGTTAATGGTACATGAGCTGGTATAGAAAGCATTAGCAAATGGTGAACAAACCATTTACATTACCTTTACAAAGCATGAGTAAATAACTAACAACATATTTACTTATGTCTTTAATTAATGTACGCCAAGTCGAATACATGATGTACACTAATACTTAGCAGATGTCTTAACAACTATTTTATAAACACTTACTAATGATGCAACTTGTGATTAGTAATACAAGTTATAAAGCATTTAGTAACTGTTAGTTAAGGCTTTTGTGTTATTTATTAAGGTGTTCTTGTCCATTCTCAAACCTCACATTCACAAAGGTATCATAATAACTATTTTATAAACACTTACTAATGATGCAACTTGTGATTAGTAATGCAAGTTATAAAGCATTTACTAACTGTTAGTTAAGGCTTTTGCGTGACCTAATCTAAAGTGTGAACTATCTATGCCTTATTAAACATTTATAAGTTATTTATTATGGTATTCTTGTCCATTCTCGAACCTCACATTCACAAAGGCTGAACATACGTTTCTCAAAAGGAAACAGACACAACACAATGTGATACACAAAATTATTTTATTGAAGTAATGACAGGCATGTGTCTTACTAACTACAGTACTTAGCTCTACTAGCCGAGAGTGACAGCGGTCGATACGTTATAACCTCAGTTTGATATTTCCCGGCATGACCGAACGATCGAGGTTAGTAAGTTGTTTATTATATGGCATTTTTAGCTCTTTTCATTTAAAACATGTCGTTTTGTTCAGCTCTACTCAAGTCTTCACACGGTGTGTTTCAGGTGTTAGCACCTACCTAGCAACCAATCTGAAATCTGAGCAACCAAACCTAGCAATCTGCCTAGCGCTTGTCGTTTATCTCTCTGTGTTCACACTTTTCTGCTCTTTTAGAAAGTTAAGAATTTCCTCGTCGCTGTTGATGTCTTCATTGTCATCTGGATAGTAAAACTCCTCAATCTCGCTCATTTTGAAGATGACATCAGCGGAGGGCAATAAGAATACGTATCAGACCGCAGGTCAATACGCGCATAGAATATAAAGACTTAATACGCGGCTGGCATGACTACCCATTAGCCAATCAGAACGCTCGTACTGTTGTTGCAATTGAACCAATATGCTGTTCTTATTGGTTCAGAAGACGTTCTCAAAAGAGTTGTTGATATGTTGCCTTGGAGATGTAGTGACGTCACCAGTACAAGTGCAGCTGATTGCTCTGACAAGATGGCGTCTGCTCCAGATTCGCCGTGTTTGATTTGGGATCTTCCCACGTATTGTTGTAGTATATAAGAAACCAAATGTTTACTCTTCGACAGGTCAGCAAACGCTTTGTCGCCTCAATATGTTAAAACGATTTGTTTGTTTGTAACCCTCGACCTACGGTCTCGGTTAACAAACGTTTTAACAAATCTCTGCTTTCAAAGGCGTTTGCAAACCTGTCGAGGAGTAGCTAAACATTTGCACTTTATTACAGCCATTTTTTGAAAATAAAATACAGCTTTGGGTAACCAACTTTTATACCAATTCTACTGTATCGCTTCTTAATGGAAATAAAATACTATTTTATTACCCAGGTAAATAAATTAACAGCAATTTCTTCTAAAAAACAAAAACACAACATCTATAGGCCTATAGTCTTTCTATAAATGCTTAATAAGGCATAAATAGTTAACACTTTAGATTAGGTCACGCAAAAGCCTTAACTAACAGTTAGTAAATGCTTTATAACTTGCATTACTAATCAGAAGTTGCATCATTAGTAAGTTTATAAAATAGTTGTTAAGATATCTGCAAAGCATAGTGTACATCCTGTATTCGACTTGGCATACATTAATTAAAGACATAAGTAAATATGTTGTTAGTTATTTATTTACTCATGCTTTATAAAGGTAATGTAAATGGTTTGTTCACCATTTGCTAATGCTTTCTATACCAGCTCATGTACCATTAACACCTTTTAAACTACTGGTTTGCAACTATATTAACAAGCTGTCTATAAAGTATGATAATGCAGTTATCAAACACCTTATGAATTGTATTATGAATAAAATACATAATTTTAACAGTGTTTATTAATGATCAACATAGTGTTTAATAATAAGCTTATTAACTATTTAATAATGTATTGTTAATGTTTCAAAATGTTTTATAAAGGATTAACTAACTATTAGTTAACACTTTGTAAATGCCAAAAAGCGTTGCTTATTATAAAGTGTTACCGATTGACATCATAATAGTGTCTCAACTATGAAAGGGTCAATCAAACTGACTGTAGCTCTATCTATGTTCATTCCTTCTTCTACCAAATCATGTTCTTTTGTACAATAGTAATGAACTGAGCAAATGCAATGCACTTGTCGTTCTGTGACACTAAGTAAAGATTATTCTTTGACAGGACGTTGTGGGCCCATGTTGTATCGTATATTTGGATGAATATAACAACTGGATTCAAATATGTGGGGAATGAGAATGTTTACATCCAGTCAAGTGTGAAAGGATGAGGTGTTGTAGAATACCAGTAGAAGGCAGTAATCACAAGGTGCACTGGGGAAAGCAGATACACAGAGAGGATGAGGTGTTCTAGAATACCAGTAGAAGAAGGCAGTAATCACAAGGTGCACTGGGGAAAGCAGATACACAGAGAGGATGAGGTGTTCTAGAATACCAGTAGAAGAAGGCAGTAATCACAAGGTGCACTGGGGAAAGCAGATACACAAAAAAGGATGAGTGCAGCCAGTCACTCTAGTTTACATTATGATGGACTGTGCAGCATGTGGAAACATGCACAAACAAGGTGCTTAGTGATGTATGATGTAGTACCGTAGACCTACAGTGCTGTAACTGGGATTATAGCTTTATTGTCTATGCTTTTGAGTCTTTTCACCATAATTAACTACATTGAATGTTGTTTTTTGTTTTAAACACATTTGTTTCACAGTAGGCTTGTTCTATAATGCCTTGCTATACGATTATCACCAAAGACAACAGAACACAATTTCAGAGTTCTGTGGAAACCATCACGTGTGAGAAAATGGAAAATGCAGTTGTTTGTAAATGTACACTGTATGTAGTACAGATCAGCGTAATGATGACATGATGAGCAGCTTTTGATGCGGAGAATTGTCCGTTGACAAAACAACATTTCTGAGATACAGGGCTACATTTTGGAAAAAGAGTCACAACAGGGTTCAGTTAAAATTACGTGTCCTGGGATAAATTATACTGGTAAAATTAATTCATTTTAAAATCCCCGGTCTCTAATTCATCATTCAGTTGGACTATTGCAACTCTCTGCTCGCTGGTCTCCCAGCATGTGCAACCCGCCCTCTTCAGAGGATTCAGAACGCGGCGGCCCGCCTGGTCTACAATCTACCCAGACGCTCCCATGTTACCCCGCTCCTCATCTCTCTCCACTGGCTACCTATCATGGCCCGTATCAGATTCAAGACCCTGGTATTGACCTTCCGAGCAGTGAACGGGACTGCACCCGTCTACATCAAGTCTCTCCTGCAGCCTTACACCCCCACCCGCCACCTACGGTCTTCTTCAGACAACCGCCTGGTGGTCCCACCGCTCAAGACCGCCCGGTCCCAACACAAGCTCTTCTCCTGTCTGGCCCCCCAGTGGTGGAATCAACTCCCCACCTCCATCAGAGACACTGACTGTCTCTCCACCTTCAAGAAAAGGCTCAAGACGCACTTGTTCCGGGAGTACAACGGTACTTAGGAACGGTTCGCTTGACCCGATGTTAGTTTCCTCAAGGATCACAATGACTCTTGCTTAGAGACTTGTTGCTCTTGTGGTTAGTGGTAACTGATTTAAATTTTTGGTTCTCGCTGTGATATATTGTTTTATTACTGTTGCTTGCTTTTTCCCACAGGTACACTTGCACTTATAGCTGTTCATGTTGTTTGGTTGTGACTTGTTTAACTACATGCTCTTATGGTTCTTCCCTTTGGCACTTACTTTGGTTGTTCACAATGTGTGCTTCATGTTTTGGCTACTCGCAATGTTTTTTGGCTATCTTGTTGTTATGATCAGTGACCTATGCACTTTGTAAAGCTCTCTCTTGGAAGTCGCTTTGGATAAAAGCGTCTGCTAAATGAATAAATGTAATGTAAATGTAAATCATTCTGTTCTGTAGAAATCGTAAAGGATACAGTCGGTATTAGTCAGGTGAGAGATAAGGAGAGCTGGAGGGAGATACAGGTGGAGGTAGTCAGGTGGAGGAGAGCTGGAGGGAGATACAGGTGGAGGTAGTCAGGTGGAGGAGAGCTGGAGGGAGATACAGGTGGAGGTAGTCAGGTGGAGGAGAGCTGGAGGGAGATACAGGTGGAGGTAGTCAGGTGGAGGAGAGCTGGAGGGAGATACAGGTGGAGGTAGTCAGGAAGTGTGAGTCTGCAAACCTAACAAAGATCCACACAGGATTGTAACAAGTCAAACTAAATGGGTGTAAACGGAGTGTGGGCTTTTCTATTGGTCCTCATATGTGACTGAGCCAAACACCTAAAGGCTGGGTCATCTCTGCTGTTCCATATTTAAGATGAGCTACTTCACTGCCTCTCTGAGTTTGTAGCTTTGTGGCAGTGGATGACTCTACTGGAGATTCTACTGGAGATTCTACTGTACAGATGGTCCTGTATACACAGTCATGTGTATTATATTTACCTCTTCCCTTCTCTCTCTGTTCTCTCATCCTTCTGTTGGAAATAAATCAAATCAAATCAAATGTATTTGTATAGCCCTTTTTACACGCAAGCATGTCACAGAGGGCTTCACATACGCCCATAGAACTGCCCCTCAAATAGAAAACATATGAAGTTGTCCTCTAGTAAACTAACAGGGTTGTAATAATAGTGTCCTGAGTTGAACCAAACAGAGTTGTAAGAGATTTTGACAGAGTGATTAATAATAGTGAAACTCAATGTCCTGCCAATTAGAGAAACAGAGAGCAAGGTGCTCTCGCTAAACTTTGCCCCCGGCAGAGCAGGGCTTGTTGGAACTGATAACACAACACTAAGACATTTGGGTCTGATTCAATAACCTTGTAAGGACAGGAAAGCATTGTGAACCCTGAATTAAATGTTAGGCCGACCTATTTGGCATATAAAGTATTGACAGGAAGAACTTCACAATGTGTGCTTCATGTTTTGGCTACTCGCAATGTTTTTTGGCTATCTTGTTGTTATGATCAGTGACCTATGCACTTTGTAAAGCTCTCTCTTGGAAGTCGCTTTGGATAAAAGCGTCTGCTAAATGAATAAATGTAATGTAAATGTAAATCATTCTGTTCTGTAGAAATCGTAAAGGATACAGTCGGTATTAGTCAGGTGAGAGATAAGGAGAGCTGGAGGGAGATACAGGTGGAGGTAGTCAGGTGGAGGAGAGCTGGAGGGAGATACAGGTGGAGGTAGTCAGGTGGAGGAGAGCTGGAGGGAGATACAGGTGGAGGTAGTCAGGTGGAGGAGAGCTGGAGGGAGATACAGGTGGAGGTAGTCAGGTGGAGGAGAGCTGGAGGGAGATACAGGTGGAGGTAGTCAGGAAGTGTGAGTCTGCAAACCTAACAAAGATCCACACAGGATTGTAACAAGTCAAACTAAATGGGTGTAAACGGAGTGTGGGCTTTTCTATTGGTCCTCATATGTGACTGAGCCAAACACCTAAAGGCTGGGTCATCTCTGCTGTTCCATATTTAAGATGAGCTACTTCACTGCCTCTCTGAGTTTGTAGCTTTGTGGCAGTGGATGACTCTACTGGAGATTCTACTGGAGATTCTACTGTACAGATGGTCCTGTATACACAGTCATGTGTATTATATTTACCTCTTCCCTTCTCTCTCTGTTCTCTCATCCTTCTGTTGGAAATAAATCAAATCAAATCAAATGTATTTGTATAGCCCTTTTTACACACAAGCATGTCACAGAGGGCTTCACATACGCCCATAGAACTGCCCCTCAAATAGAAAACATATGAAGTTGTCCTCTAGTAAACTAACAGGGTTGTAATAATAGTGTCCTGAGTTGAACCAAACAGAGTTGTAAGAGATTTTGACAGAGTGATTAATAATAGTGAAACTCAATGTCCTGCCAATTAGAGAAACAGAGAGCAAGGTGCTCTCGCTAAACTTTGCCCCCGGCAGAGCAGGGCTTGTTGGAACTGATAACACAACACTAAGACATTTGGGTCTGATTCAATAACCTTGTAAGGACAGGAAAGCATTGTGAACCCTGAATTAAATGTTAGGCCGACCTATTTGGCATATAAAGTATTGACAGGAAGAACTGGATATCTTGTGGGGCGGGGTGCAGAAGAGTATAAAGGGAGACTGGCTGTTGTGCAATGTGGGCTTTTCATGTGCGAATTTCCCAATGTCTGTGTAATCTGCATTGAAGACGAATAAAACTACTTGTATCTGATTGGACCACGGCTCAGTCGTCCTTATCACAACTCGGTAGATTCCAGAGGACGATCTACGACACTTCCTCTCCCTCCACTCCTCTGTGTCTTCTGTACAAAATACACAGTCCTCTCTGTCTGTAAAGAATGAGACAGGCTGTGTGTATAGGATGTGTGTGTGTGTGTGTGTGTGTGTGTGTGTGTGTGTGTGTGCTTGTGTACGTGCATGCATGCGTGTGTGTGCGCATGTATGGATGTGTTCATTTGTGTGTGTTTAAATGTATGCAAAAGTACATGTTGGTAAGTGTGTTGTATGTATACTGTATGTTTACTTTAGCAATATTTGAAAAAGTTCCAATGAAATATAAAATTCAGCCAATAAATCACTTTAAATTTAAAGTACACAGTAGAGAGAGGGAGGGAGAGGGGTAAAGAGGGAGTGAAAGAGGGAGAGAGCAGTAGAAAGGTAGGCAGAGAGGGAGAGAGAGGGAGAGAGGGTCGAGAGACAGAGATAGAGAGGTAAGGAGAGAGAGAGGCGAGAGGGAGGAACAAGAGAGGAGGGGGATGATTGTGATGTGTAGGCTGGAAGACACCCTTACTCCCTAAACACTGAAGTAGACAAACATGGAATGGGAACCTAAAGTTCATATTTTTACCAGGGCAAAATAAAATTGGGGCAAAACTTTTCACTGGAGACATTATGACATGCTATTCAAACAATCTTTTACATTTATATAATTCAGATCCAAGTTGTGTGGTTGCTACATGCCTACTGTGTTACCCCTGTGTTTACTCTTTGATGCACTTCAAAGAACCAGCTGTGGTCAGTTTATTAGTTGCTGCCAGTTTCTGAAGCATCAGAATCAGAATCAGAATCAGAAAGGGATTTATTCGCCATGAAAGTTTGCACAGACAAGGAATTTGCTTTGGCAGGAAGGTGCATACAATAAACATATACCTAAAATTTAAATATGTGGACTAACTATACTAAGGGTACATAAACTAGCAGTACTAAGTGGGATTAGAATAGAATTAAATATACAATAAAATATAAGTTGCCTTAAATTACAATATAAAAATACAAAAATACAAATATTACAAAAAATACAAATGTACAAGATACCATGTTGTGATGCAGTGCAAAAGCAGAGTGTTTTAAGCAAGAAGTCATTTGAGTCAGTGTGGTCCCTTGGCCTTGTTGAAGAGGCCAACAGCGGAAGGGAAGAAACTTTTTTTGTGGCGTGAGGTATTGGTCCTGATAGACCGCAGCCTTCTGCCGGAGGGGAGTGACTGAAACAGGGAGTGTCCAGGGTGGGAGGAGTCGGCCACAATCTTCCTCGCTCGCCTCAGGGTCCTCGAGGTGTGCAGGTCCTCGAGGGTAGGCAGATTGCAGCCAATCACCTTCTCAGCAGTACGGATGATACGCTGCAGTCTGCTCTTGTCCTTGGCAGTGGCAGCAGCGTACCAGACGGTGATGGAGGAGGTGAGGATGGACTCAATGATGGCTGAGTAGAAGTGCACCATCATTGTCTTTGGCAGGTTGAACTTCTTCAGCTGCCGAAGGAAGTACATCCTCTGTTGTGCTTTCTTGATGAGGGAGCTGATGTTCAGTTCCCACTTGAGGTCCTGGGAGAGGATAGTGCCCAGGAAGCGGAAGGACTCCACAGTGTTGACTGGGGAGTCACACAGGGTGATGGGGGTGAGTGGGGCTGTGTTCCTCCTGAAGTCCACAACCATCTCCACTGTCTTAAGAGCATTGAGCTCTAAGTTGTTCTGGCTGCACCAGGTCACCAGGTTGGCCGCTTCCCACCTATAATCAGACTCGTCTCCACCAGAGATGAGCCCAATAAGGGTGGTGTCGTCCGCAAACTTCAGGAGTTTGACGGACGGATGACTGGAGGTGCAACTGTTGGTGTACAGGGAGAAGAGCAGAGGAGAAAGGACGCAGCCCTGAGGTGATCCGGTGCTGATGGACCGGGAGTCAGAGACTTGTGTTCCCAGCTTAACGCACTGCTTCCTGTCAGACAGGAAGTCTGTGATCCACCTGCAGGTGGAATCAGGCACGTTCAGCTGGGAGAGCTTGTCCTGAAGCAGGGCGGGGATGATGGTGTTGAAGGCAGAGCTGAAGTCCACAAACAGGATCCTGGCATAGGATGCTGGGGAGTCCAGGTGCTGTAGGGTGAAGTGGAGGGCCATGTTAACTGCATCGTCCACAGACCTGTTGGCTCTGTAGGCAAACTGCAGGGGGTCCAGTAGAGGGTCAGTGATGGATTTAAGGTGTGCCAGCACCAGGCGCTCGAAAGACTTCATTACCACAGAGGTCAGGGCGACGGGTCTGTAGTCATTATGTCCTGTTGGCCTTGGCTTTTTGGGCACAGGGATGATGGTGGAGGACTTGAGACAGGCTGGCACATGGCATGTCTCAAGGGAGGTGTTGTGGTGATGGAGGTGATGTGGGTAAACACCGGAGACAGCTGGTCAGCGCAGTGCTTGAGGGTGGCTGGAGAGACAGAGTCCGGCCCAGCTGCTTTGCGGGGGTTCTGCCTCTTGAAAAGTCTGTTAACTTCACCCTCCTGAATGGAGAGAGTCGTCACTGTAGAGGGGGGGGAGGTGGGAGGCCCCCACTCCTAAACGCGGCCTCTTTCTCTGACCTCAACCTTCTGAGTTTAGCTGTAAACCAGGGTTTGTCGTTGTTGTAGCTTACCCTGGTGCGTGTTGGTATACAGCAGTCCTCACAGAAGCTGATGTATGATGTCACAGCCTCTGTGAGCTCATCCAGACTATTGGTAGCAGTCGTGAACATGTCCCAGTCAGTGCAGTCCAAGCACGCCCGCAGATCCTCCATAGCTTCACTGGTCCACTGTTTTGATGTCCTCACAGCAGGCTTACAGCGCTTTAGCTTCTGCCTGTATGCAGGAATCAGGTGGACCATGGCGTGGTCAGAGTGACCCAGTGCTGCTCGGGGGACCCCATGGTATGCTTTGCTGATTGTAGAGTAGCAGTGATCCAGGGTGTTTCCTTCTCTGGTAGGGCATTTGATGAATTGTCTATATTTTGGGAGTTCTTGAGTGAGATTGCCTTTGTTAAAGTCGCCTAGCACAATAACCAAGGAATCCGGATTTTCATGCTCCACACTCAGTATCTGGCTGGCGAGCACACGTTGAGCCTCGTTAACGCTAGCCTGCGGAGGCATGTAGACGCCAACCAGAATGAATGATGCAAACTCTCGTGGCGAGTAAAAAGATCTACAGTTAATAAAAAATGATTCCAGATCAGGAGAACAGTGCTGCAGAATCACTGTCACATCTTCACACCAGCCACTGTTAATGTAAAAACAAATACCACCGCCTTTCGTTTTGCCAGAGAGCACAGGGTTACGATCCGCTCTCAGCAGTTTGAAACCTGCTAGCTGTAGCGCAGAGTCTGGGATCAGTTCACTCAGCCATGTCTCCGTGCATGTGCACAGTGCATAGCATGGTTTAAATCCATCCATGGGTTCCTAGGTGGGCTTGTGTGGCGAGTGTTGGTATGTACATTTAGTCATTTAGCAGACACTCTTATCCAGAGCGAATGTACTTTTGTGTGTTTTTGTAACTGTTTTCTAATTGGAGGCTTTAGCTAAACTCACCCTGGACCCTGATCTGTAAATGTAGATTGGAAGGACTTGAATTAAATTAATGTCTGTGGTGTGTACAGGTCTTTATGTAATCTAATCCACACCTGTACAGGTCTCTATGTAGTCTAATCCACTACACCTGTACAAGTCTCTATGTAATCTAATCCACACCTGTACAGGTCTCTATGTAGTCTAATCCACCACACCTGTACAGGTCTCTATGTAGTCTAATCCACTACACCTGTACAGGTCTCTATGTAGTCTAATCCACACCTGTACAGGTCTCTATGTAGTCTAATCCACACCTGTACAGGTCTCTATGTAGTCTAATCCACCACACCTGTACAGGTCTCTATGTAGTCTAATCCACTACACCTGTACAGGTCTCTATGTAGTATAATCCACACCTGTACATGTCTCTATGTAGTCTAATCCACACCTGTACAGGTCTCTATGTAGTCTAATCCACACCTGTACAGGTCTCTATGTAGTCTAATCCACCACACCTGTACAGGTCTCTATGTAGTCTAATCCACTACACCTGTACAGGTCTCTATGTAGTCTAATCCACACCTGTACATGTCTCTATGTAGTCTAATTCACACCTGTACAGGTCTCTATGTAGTCTAATTCACACCTGTACAGGTCTCTATGTAGTCTAATCCACACCTGTACAAGTCTCTATGTAGTCTAATCCACCACACCTGTGCAGGTATCTATGTAGTCTAATCCACTACACCCAAGGCCTATACTATGAAGCCAGATTTAGGGTTAGCGAGGTAACTTTAGGTTTAACTCTGGATTGTCAGTATCACGACAGTGGTTCACTTCTTACCAGGATAGATCACCATGGTAACTCACGCTACACACCTAATCTGCTCCGTAGCAGGTTATGTTCGAGATAACAGATCAACACGTATCGTCTTGGAAAATGGCATCAGCATTTGTCGACAATCCCGTGGATCTAATTGGATGGAAAACACTATTGTATTTAGAGTCAGATCTACTTCTGCCTTAATGAGGTATATTGAGAAGGCCATTAATTTACGCATTCACAGTCTGCAATTGTGTTGAACTTGCTTGGTAGTACAGGGCCCTGTACAGACCTCTATATGTAGCCTGCCTACCTGTTGAACTTGCTTGGTAGTACAGGCCCCGTACAGACCTCTATATGCAGCCTGCCTACCTGTTGAAGAGCAGGCTCTTCTCTCACCCTCCCTCCACCATCACCACTCAGCTTTGCTGACAGCACTTTGTTGTTTTGTAGCTCACTAGTTTTTTACACTTCCAGTATTCCTATATTCTGATGCCTCACTCATTTATCCATTGTATTAATTTGTATAGCCCTTTTCAACAGCAAGCTTTTAATCAGCAGTGTCACAGAGGGCTTCACAGATGCCCACAGATCAGCACCTATAACCAACCTAACCCAAACACTCCCTTCACTGTTGTTTCACTAATGGATACATCCCATCCCTTAATTATTGTTACAGCTTTTCTCAGTTTAGGTCAATACATGCATAACTTTGCAACCCCATGTGTGCAATCGTTTTTGTCACAGACTAAAAGCCAGCCATGACAGGTTTAGTTGTGCAAGGCTCCATCTTCTCTTCAAGAGGAAGCGTTGTGGTCTCTTGGGGACATTTCCTGCTCAAAACCAGTTCTCAGTTTGAGCTGAGTGAATCAGGAAGGGAAACTTCTCATTGTTTACAGACAGTATAGTTCCACAATGAGTGGAATATGTACCCAAGGAAAATCAAGATTCATCAGAAGTCAATAGTTGTAATGTATTTCAGTGGTCAGATTCAAGGAACATTGCAGTTAGCCAGATCACAGAGTAACTGTATCTTGGCTAACAGGTACAATGGAAAACAAATAACTAGTGCAACAATAACATCAGGCGTAAGTAATTTGCTTAAGTATATAGCAACAATAATAACTTGATTACAGTAACATCTCAATTCCTCAACTACAGTCAAACAATGATGTGTCCATGACAGTAGTGACAACAACACCAAAACAACAGCAGTGTGATAATGGATGGCAGGGTCTTTCAATGTCTTTAAATACACATTAACATGAATCGAACATATTGTAGCGAACGGATAAATGGAGGCAGAAGACGTTATCTTTCAGTCAGCAGTGCACACATTCAGCTCCACACAGGAGCTCTCTCAAGCTGGGCACAGGTTCACTCACAACACGAGACTAGCCTAGACCTCCAAGCCTCCTGTACACAAACAGGAGGACCTGCCCCTATCACTGCTGTGCCAATCACAAGGCTGCATGTTACACGCTGGCTCTGTCAGGTTCCCCGTGATTGGCTGAAAGCCTATTCAGTCCCCAGCTGACTAAGATCCCTGACACAAGGACGCATGCCCCAATATTATTGAAAAGAGGATACCTTTATAAAAAAAATCATTGAACAACAGGATAGCTATGTTTATACATGGCACTAGGCCCAGTTTATGCAATATATATATAATAGTCCCTGCTCCATCTCTCCATCAGTTTGGGGGTGCTTGGCCTGAAAAACGTTGAAGACCCCTGCTAGGGCTGTACGATTATGGCCAAAATGATTATCACGATTATTTTGATCAATATTGAGATCACGATTAATTATCACGATTATTTGTTGATTTTAACCAAACACAGACCAACTATATACTTTTCACTACACATACTTGCTATATACTATACACTGCACAGACCCACTATAAACTATACACTACACACTACATAGACCCACTGTATACTACAGACTATACACTACACACACCCACTATATGCTATACACTATACACTACACATACTTACTATATCCTATACACTATACACTACATAGTCCCACTATATACTACACACCACACACTACACATACCCACTATATACTACTCTGTCTGGACTGGAATCTGGACCACTAATGATATCAGTGACGATTCTACCATACATTTACATTACATTCATTTAGCAGACGCTCTTATCCAGAGCGACTTACAGTAAGTACAGAGACATTCCCAGAGGCAAGTAAGGTAAAGTGCCTTGCCCAAGGATACAACGTCAATTTGCATGGCCGGGAATTGAACCAGCAACCTTCAGATTACTAGCCCGATTCCCTAACCGCTCAGCCACCTTGACTCCCTACCATACAGACTGTGTTGTCAAGGGAGATAACTGATACTGATAAATGACAGTGTCAGGCACTTAAGATGAATGAAAATTGTAATGTTGTTTTATAATTGTCTCTTTGATGAGTGTCTTCTTGGAGAGTCAGATGGCTGAGCGGTGAGGAAGTCGGGCTAGTAATCTTAAGGTTACCAGTTCGATTCCCGGCCGTGTCAAATGACATTGTGTCATTGGGCAAGGCACTTCACCCTACTTGCTTCAGGGGGAATGTCCCTGTACTTACTGTAAGTCGCTCTGTATAAGGGCGTCTGATAAATGTAAATGTAAATATATTTATATACATATATATATATATATATTTTGGGATTGTCTGTTGTATCTGCTCTGGACATACAAAAGGAAATACTTTTGTTTAGCATTTTGTTCATTTACAACTGATTCATGCAATGTCAGTTATAATATATTTCCTTTCAATGCCAATACTAAAGTGGCATACAGCATGTCACTCCAATGGTATTTAGTCCATTTGGTCTGTTGTCAGATCAAATGATACCTCTTTGGAACATGCTAGATCTACAAATAAGTTTAAATTGGAATTAAATTGTAGAAAAGCACAATTTAAAGTGTATTTAGTGTACTTTTATGTGCTAAAGTGGAACAACTTCAAGTATACTTTGTACACTTTAAGTATATGGCTGTTTATGTACTAATATTCATGTTTGATAAGCGAACATCAAATATACCTTCTATGTGTTAGAAGTACATTTAAAATGTATTCTGAGTGTCTTACAAATATATAAGTATTATACTATTAGTATCTTATTATTGCGGTTATAGCATGCTTATTTATACTTTTGGCTTATTCCAATTAATAAGAAAGTACTTTACAGTTTATTATCAATATACTTAATTATTGCTCTGCTATGCTACTTTATGCATTACATAGGTATTTAATGGAATTTAAATCAAGCCCCCCCAGAATGAACACTTAGTCTAAATCGGAGTGCAAGCCGCAATGGAATACAAGTCGCACTTTCAATACAAACGTTACCATTGCGCAGCCTACGTTGAGCGGTCCCATGCTCACGATGGTTTACTTCCAAATTTATGATACTTGCAGCGGACAGCTTGGATACCTATCCAACTAGACAACATTCCAAATCAGGGTGAACACTCAAATTATCTAAACTATAGACCATAGAATTACACATATCAAAACAAAACGAACACAACAATAAAACTCCAAACAATGCTTATTTAACTAAGCTAATGCCCTTAACTTAGCTAGTAGCTTTTCAGCTTGCCGCAGGGCATTCTGGGAACCAAGAGCAATGCACGAGCAGAACCTGTTTAAGGACATGTCTATATTAGACATTCTTTGGCACGAGTATAGGCGATCTTACAGCATTGTGTAACACACTTCGGTTGTGGATAGTATCTCCAGAAATAAAGCCAAGTCACTCCTTTAGTGGCAGAATCCATTGTTATGCCTACAAATGTATTTTAGTATAAGTTTAGCTAGCTTGCAAATCATGAGGATAGCCTATTGTATCAGACCTTTGTATGTGACAACGGACAAAGGTGTTTTGTCCCTCGGGAGTTGCCGTAGGCTTGATACTGAAATCAGTGAGGGCTGTTCGAATGGCTATGTCAAGAAATACAAGTTTTGAAAAGAGACCGCGTCCGTGTCTTATTGTCCACACAATCATATACAATTATATCTAAAACAAACTTATAAAGAGCTCGGTTACACTACCAAAGTTGAACTAGAGAGGGTACAATTTCTGGGAAACAATTTCTGGGGAAATTGTAGGGTGTGCTTGCTTGCGTCGGTTGCAGGTGGGTCCGTCCTCTTTAAGTTTTTCCCTTCTAGTGATATTTTCAAGCATTTAGCCTACTCATATTGCATATTTCATTAAGAACACCCTTTGAAACAGCTGCAAACTATGGCGTGAAATTAGTGCCAGGAGAGCGAGCTCTGTAAAAACGATTTGTAACTTGCAAAAAAGATTTGTGTCTCTGTAGAAAAAGATTTGTGTACTTGTAAAA
This sequence comes from Osmerus mordax, assembly GCF_038355195.1. Taxonomy (NCBI): domain Eukaryota; kingdom Metazoa; phylum Chordata; class Actinopteri; order Osmeriformes; family Osmeridae; genus Osmerus; species Osmerus mordax. Next base: position 1,745,829 of record NC_090050.1, on the reverse strand, counting down.
AAAGGTTTTGTCTCTCCGTAGAAGAAGGCAAGATTTGTGTACTTGCAAAAAAGATTTGTGTACTTGTAAAAAAAAGTTGTGTCTCCGTAGAAGAAAAAGATTTGTGTACTTGTAAAAAAAAGTTTGGTGTCTCCGTAGAAGAAAAAGATTTGTGTACTTGTAAAAAAGTTTTTTTCTTCGTTGACAGAAGACAGCTTTTGCCACAAAAAAGTTGTAACTTCCTAAACTGTGCAATGGAGTGTAAATAAAAATACAAGCAACTCAATCGCTACCAAGACGAAACTTTTGACACCTATTGTCTATGTAGTCCAAATATTGACTGAGGCTTAGGGGGGCAAAAATAAATAATAATAAAAATAATAAATATATATGTGAGAGAACAAAGGTTGTGCTCTCGCCGAAGGCTTGAGCACACCCAATTAGTAATGTTAGCGATGCTAGCGTTAGCTTGCTAGCTAGCCTATAACATTTCACTGGGTCTTGTAGCTGTTTGATTAACTGAAATTATTATGAAATGTTATGCTCTACTAGCCATTTGCCTACTTTAGCAAGTCACTGTATTTCCAAGCCCTGATAATGTAACTGAGACGACACAGAAAATAATTTCTCATTCAAGTAATAAGCCCCCGTTCAAGTGTTGAGCATTAAATAGAGATCTTGAAAGAAGCCACTTTTTTGTTCTAAAACCGCACTATAAGCCGCTTCGAAATAGAAGCCGCAGAAGCAAAATGTATTAGGCTACCAGTACACTGAAGGCTGAATTAATGAAGGGACTTCGAAAGTAACTTAAAATAGCCTAAAATTTCAGCATATTATAATGTTTATTTTTAAAGTAAGCTTTAAGTGCATTGTTACAAAGATTATTTTTTGCATGCATTTTAAAATATACAAATAGTATGTTTGAAAACAAAGTTCCAGTTGTACACTTTAGAAATTACATATACGTTTACTTAAAGTATATTTTTTTATAATATATTTACTAAAAGTGTACTGTAGTACAATTTTTTTAAAGTGTGTTCAAAGTATTAACGTTAAAATTGGTAAAAGCATGATGGTAGTATACTTTTTATATATTGACAGATAGTACACTTTTTCTTAGTATATTTAAAATGTACTATTGAAAATGTGAATATGCTTGAAATACTCTAAAGTATACTTTTTTTTCACCTGGGAGGTAACTGCCCATCATAGTGAATCAGCACAGTAAACAACAAGCACCCAACAGTGCTGTTCACCAAGTCAATTGATTGAGGTGCTTGGAGTTCTGTAAATAATTTCATAAAATCTCTGTCAATAAAATAACGTACATTACACTTACTGTATTGTGTCTTCTCTTTATGAGTGCAGGTTGGGAGTGGACATTTCCTGTTGAGAAACAGTTCTCTCATTGAGCTGTGTTACTCAAACTGACATGTAGCTTAAAGAGGAAGAGGGAAACCAACTGGAACAGAGCAGTAACATAAAGAGGAAGAGGGAAACCAACTGGAACAGAGCAGCAATATAAAGAGGAAGAGGGAAACCAACTGAAAGAACACAAGTTGAGACCAGGGTTAAACACTGAAGGATTCGTCCAGTTAGAATGGTTGACACAATGGTGCTGTCTGGAAATAGTTTGTCTTTGGTCTACTCTTTAATTGACATTGGTTTTGGACTATTGACTTTGCAACCATACTGCCCATTGTATTTATTTTACACTTAGACTTTATCCATTTGAGAGGACATATTAGGCTTTCCAATGATGTCACAAATGTGAATAACTTTAAGAATAGCAGTTCTTAAAGTTAAACGATAACAGATAAAACATTTGTGAAATTCTAATTCCTAACCAAACCCAAACACGCATGTCATGTAAAATGTAAACCTCTAAAGAGCTTTCTCCTGGGTGTCAGGAGGATACAGATCTTTGCTGAATAACTGTGAAGCCTGTGTGTCCTGACTCCTGCACAGAACATGCTGCTCAGACAGCAGATGTATCATGTCAGGGTGAAGTGTGTTTACTGTATGTGTTTGTGTATGAGGGAGTGAATAGTTGTACAGTATTTCAGTGGTCAGATTCAAGGAACATTGCAGTTAGCCAGATCACAGAGTAACTGTATCTTGGCTAACAGGCGCAATGGAAAAAAAATAACTAGTGCAACAATAACATCAGGCGTAAGTAATTTGCTTAAGTATATAGCAACAATAACTCGATTACAGTAACATTTCAATTCCTCAAATACAGTCAAACAATGACGTGTCCATGACAGTAGTGACAACAACACCAAAACAACAGCAGTGTGATAATGGATGGCAGGGTCTTTCAATGTCTTTAAATTAGTGGTGGGCATAGATTAATTTGTTAAATCTAGATTAATCTAAATTAAAATGGCTCATTTGAATTCCGCCGAAGGCATTCAGAATATGTGTGCTACCCAAATAATGACTAAAAGTAAGTCTTTGAGAACGGGTTTCTCAAGCCAGGTGGCGCATTAGACCAGGAGCAATGCAATGATCTCCTGTTTCCAAAATGCATCACAAACTGCTTGAGAAAGCTGTTCTACTATGATAATTGGTGCTGAAAATAAATTATGTTCAATAAGATGTACTTGTGTTTATTAACTGTTTATTAGATTAGTTAGCTTGGCTGATAGAGCTGTGCTGACGGGCTTGCCTCGGTTGCACTCAAACATCATAGTTTGACGACGACTCTTCCCCTGCGCTACATCAGTGCTTGGCCCGGCATCTTCCACATTAGCTAAGGGATGCTTTTCGTTTAGGTGGTATTTGGAAGAACTCCTACAGTAAACTAATTCCGCATAGCACAAGGTGCAAACAACCTTAGTCTTGTTGAGGTTTCCATTGGGAAGCTTCTTAAAAATAAATTTTCCCTGAAGCAAACCAGGCGGCTTCATTGCTGCATCCATGTTAGCACGTCACGTATGATGTGATAATTTCATACACAAGGCATACACACAGGTTCGAAGACTCGTTCTCGCCCCCTACAGTGCAATTCGGCTAGGTATACATCCGCGCTAAAATATCAAGGTGAAAGTCATCATAGTTTGCGTAGTATAGACCCAGCTCCCAACCCAACTTTGAGAATAGATTAACGGCGATATTTTTTTTTGCACCCGATAAGAGTCTCACGTTAACGGCCCACCACTACTTTAAATACACATTAACATGAATCGAACATATTGTAGCGAACGGATAAATGGAGGCAGAAGACGTTATCTTTCAGTCAGCAATGCACACATTCAGCTCCACACAGGAGCTCTCTCAAGCTGGGCACCGGTTCACGCACAACAGCTGCACCTCCAGTCATCCGTCTGTCAAACTTCTGAAGTTTGCGGACGACACCACCCTCATTGGGCTCAACTCTGACGAGGATGAGTCTGACTATAGGTGGGAAGCTGACAACCTGGTGACCTGGTGTAGCCAGGACAACTTAGAGCTCAATGCTCTTAAGACAGTGGAGATGGTTGTGGACTTCAGGAAGAATACAGCCCCACTCACCCCCATCACCCTGTGCGACTCCCCAGTCAACACTGTGGAGTCCTTCCGCTTCCTGGGCACCATCCTCTCCCAGGACCTCAAGTGGGAACTGAACATCAGCTCCCTCACCCAAAAAGCACAACAGAGGATGTACTACCTACAGCAGCTGAAGAAATTCAACCTGCCAACACAGCCATCATTGAGTCCATCCTCACCTCTTCCATCACCATCTGGTACGCTGCTGCCACTGCCAAGGACAAGAGCAGACTGCAGCGTATCATCCGCACTACTGAGAAGGTGATCGGCTGCAATATGCCTACCCTCGAGGACCTGCACACCTCAAGGACCCTGAGGCATGCGAGGAAGATTGTGGCCGACCCCTCCCACCCTGGTCACTCCCTGTTCCAGCTACTCCCCTCTGGCAGAAGGCTGCGGTCCATCAGGACCAAAATCTCACGCCATAACAACAGTTTCTTTCCATCTGCTACTGGCCTCTTCAACAAGGCCAAGGACTCCCATTGAAATTCATTCACTTATTTAACTATTATAAGTCCATCTAATGGCAATTCAGTATGCATAAGCCACTGCAGTATCCGATTGCACTATGTTGACCATTCACGCTGCTCATTCTATTCTTATTTTTATATATATTTTATTTTATATTTAAATTGTTGTATTCTTAGATTGTTTAGATCTTAGAAATAGTTCAACTTTTGTACTTTTACTTAATTTAAGATCTGTATATGTTTAGTGTTTTGCACCTCCCTGCCACAGTAAATTCCGTGTTTGTATAACATACATGGCGAATAAACCGAATTCTGAATTCTGATTCTTAGACTAGCCTAGACCTCCAAGCCTCCTGTACACAAAGAGGAGGACCTGCCCCTATCACTGCTGTGCCAATCACAAGGCTGCATGTTACACGCTGGCTCTGTCAGGTTCCCCATGATTGGCTGAAAGCCTATTCAGTCCCCAGCTGACTAAGATCCCTGACACAAGGACGCATGTCCCAATATTATTGAAAAGAGGATACCTTTGTAAAACAAATCATTGAACAACAGGATAGCTATGTTTATACATGGCACTAGGCCCAGTTTAATATAAAACACAATTTTATGCAATATATATAATAGTCCCTGCTCCATCTCTCAATCAGGTTGGGGGTGTTTGGCCTGAAAAACGTTGAAGACCCCTGCTATGGCTGCACGATTATGGCCAAAATGATAATCACGATTATTTTGATCAATATTGAGATCACGATTAATTCTCACGATTATTTGTTGATTTTAACCAAAACAAATTTTATTGTTACATAGGCTAATTATAACTGCTTTCACATCCATATTGTGCTAAATTCCTGCTAATGTACAAATATGTGCATCAAAATAAAATAGGTCCTCTTATTCACCAAAATTCAGTGCATCTACTTAAAGAATAAATAAAAACAAAACAATAAAACAATAAAGAATATAGGTAGGCTATATTTATTTTGTGGCAATCAAATTGTGCCAAGTGGTAACCTAATCATCACCCCTGGTTGCCCCCCGGCAACCACATTATTGTAGCCCACTTTTTTCTTGTACTTTATTTTCATTACAATAAATAAATCATCGATGGCATTCGAGCATATGCTTTGCGGATGTTTAAATTTGCGTTCTGATTTGTTTTTTGTTTTGAGGGAGATCTAACACTGTGTTCCTGTAGTGTTGCTGAGGCACTTACATTTAGTCATTTTAGCAGACGCTCTTATCCAGAGCGACTTACAGTAAGTACAGGGACATTCCCCCGAGGCAAGTAGGGTGAAGTGCCTTGCCCAAGGACACAACGTCAGTTGGCATGAACGGGAATCGAACTGGCAATCCTTCGGATTACTAGTCCGACTCCCTCACCGCTCAGCCACCTGACTCCCTAGGCACTACATTACAGTAATACCAGAGGCTGGCAGAATTTACAGCAACAGCAACACAATGAAACAATCACCTTCAGATTCACAACAGATATACAGAAGTGACACAATGTTATGAGCAGGTGAGGTGTGCTTAACTCATAGTGATCAAAACATAAAGGATCAGATAAACCATCTCTGAGAATGTTGTGACTTCCTGTTGTAGTCTTAACAGTTCCTGCAGTTCTCACCTAAATTACATTTACATGTATTCATTTGGCAGACACTTTTATCTAAAGCAACTTACAAGAAAGAGCTTTACAAAAAGTGCATAAGTCAATGATCATAAATGTGCTGACAGGGACGGCATTTCAGCAAGGGAAACTTGATGAGGCTTATAATGATGCTGACTGGTCTTAGAGCAGAGACCAGGGTGATGTCTCAATACATCACCACTAAGGCTACTCACAACATGTTCACAGTAAACAAGGCCTTTATTGTCCATAACACATTGTGGGCAGGCTTTGGTGTGTTTCACCTGACCCACTGATAAAATACAGGCTAATGTTAGATGTCTGTATCAGAGTAGCTATAACCAAGGGTCAATCCTGACTAATGTTACATGCATGTAACCTATTTACAGACATGGTAGCAGTGTCTGAAGAGGAGTAGGGGCAGGGTGGGCAGGTCTGGAAGGGCATCAAGCAGACAGGAGAGTGGGGGTCCAGGGCAGGTCTGGAGAGGGATCAAGCAGGCAGGAGAGTGGGGGTCCAGGGCAGGTCTGGAGAGGGATCAAGCAGGCAGGAGAGTGGGGGTCCAGGGCAGGTCTGGAGAAGGATCAAGCAGGCAGGAGAGTGGGGGTCCAGGGCAGGTCTGGAGAGGGTGTTTATAGACGTCTTGGTATAGAACAGGTAGCAGCTGTCTTACATAACTAGACCCTGTCTTGTCTGTGCTTCCACAGAGCCTCCAGCACCATGGACAGGTCCCACCGGGGCGCTGAGGCTCTCTGAGGGGGTCTGAGTCACGTACCAGACAGGAAACGTTTAACCAACAGGTGGCTGAACAGAGTCGTCCAGGCAACACCTTCATGACAAGCTGAGATGGCTGTTGCATATACCCTTACAATACCTGCAGTCTACTGTCAAACAGTGATTGTAAAAAGCACAAGAATGTTTTGATCTGATACGAGACTGGGTCAATGTTTTGTCCTTCACACCACTGAGAGAAAGTTTGCCAACGTGTCACATGACCCCTCACAGTGGATCACATGACCCCTCACAGTGGATCACATGCGTGTGCCTCGTCCATTGACCCCCAACGGTGGTTCGCCCCCGTGACATCAGGTCTGCTCCTTTGTTGAGCAGATCTGGGATATGCAGGGCTCTCGGGGAGGTGAGAGAAGACAGATACTCATGCAGGCATGTAAATATGTCCTTTGAGCCTTCTCATACTACAAATGGACAGATACAAACAGATGGGTTTTACTTACAGCAAAACAATGATTGTCCCCTAACTACCTCCTAGTTAAGTTACTAAACCATCTGACTGGTTCATGTGTGTGTGTGACCCTGCCCATCTCACCCTGGCCTCCTCCAGGTAGATGGAGCCCAGGTGCAGGTAGATGGGATGTGTGTCCACCACTAAGTCCAGGGTCCTCTCATAGCCCTCCTGAGCCTTCCTGTGCTCCCCAGTCTGGTAGTGCAGGTGACCGTACAGAGCCACACGTCTGGGTCCTGCAGAGAGGGGAACCATCAGGAGAGAGATTACACATCAACATCTGATTGATTTGGTTAACACATGCGTGGTGTGCTTGCAGGTACTGAATGGACATCTCCATACAATCTCTGGTGAGTCTAGGTTTACTTCAAATTATTATTAGGGCTGTCGAAGTTAACGCGATAATAACGCGTTAAAGCAATCTCACTTTAACGCGATAAAAAAAAATTGTGCCGTTAACGCACTATTTCTTTTTGACCCTGTGAATCACCTGTCGTCATATGACTTTGACTGACTGCCGACGGTAGCTAGTGAATGATGGAGAGAGGGGTTTTAAATGGGAAGTTTCATTTTAAAAAGTTGCCAGACGACTCGTTTGACAAAAACAAGGTTGTTTGTATTGATTGTAAGGCTGATTTAAGTTGTCATCGGAGTACTTCCAGCCTTAAATATCATCTGCAAGCGAAACACACAGCTAGCAGCAACAGCGGTAGCAGCAATAGTACAGGCCTACGGCAGACACTTGATGTTAGACAAAAATCAATGCACGCGTCAACCTCCGGCAAATTAACCGCAGCGTTAGCTAAACGGATCGCCACAACATGCAGGCCGATTTACATAGCGGAGGACGAAGGTCTGCGTGACATAATTCGGATTGCGTCCAATGACCCAACTTATGAGTTACCCTCAAGAGCCACAGTCGTCTCTAAGATACACGAGCTGTATGACACCGAGAGGAAAAAACTTGCGAAGGATTTGGAACTCGTACCGACGGTCGCACTAACGCACTAGGGAGTCAGGTGGCTGAGCGGTGAGGGAATCGGGCTAGTAATCCGAAGGTTGCCAGTTCGATTCCCGGCCGTGCCAACTGACGTTGGGTCCTTGGGCAAGGCACTTCACCCTACTTGCCTCGGGGGAATGTCCCTGTACTTACTGTAAGTTGCTCTGGATAAGAGCGTCTGCTAAATGACTAAATGTAAATGTAACTGGTGATTATTATTATTATCAGTAGGTAATTACAGCTATCTTGGGGCTACAGCCCATTATATTGATGAACAGTGGAAACTGCATTCACATGCTTTAACTGTCATGAAAACAGAGGAGGCGTCATGGCTGCGATGTGCGCAGAACAGTTTATGGATGTAGCCAGGGGCGGCGCCAGGGGGGGGCTAGGGGGTGCTAGAGCTCCCCCTGGATTAGCCATAGCACCCCCATAGCACCCCCAAGAAAATAATGGTTTATGTATTATTGTTATTTAATTTCATTCTGCGTTCTTAATTTAATTTATTGTGTGATAATAATATTTCAATCACAAAAGAAAATAATAACAGATTGAAATATACAGATTGTTCACGTAGCACGACACAGACACGTGTCGAGTATGGAGGATTATAGGGGCCAAAACTAACTAAATAAATACTTGGATAAATAAATAATCATATAACACAAAGCTTAAATAAATGACTAATTATATAATGAAATGCCTAATTGACATACAAAATATATAAATTACAAATTAAATGAGACACTAAATATATAAATGTTACATGTATTTGTGTGTATATGCATATTTACGTTTTAATGTGTTCACATTTTATTTATTTATACTTACATTTATTTATTTATCCTTAAATTTATTTATTTATCCTTAAATTTATTTATTTATCCTTACATTTATCCACGGTGTAACTTGCTGCAGCAAAATAAATCCGTTGTCTACGTCACCAAGTCAGGGGGCGGGTGTAAGCCTCTGATTGGTGAATGAACAGTATTACACACCAGGCAGGCTCAACCAGTTGATCAAGCTCTCTTCGATCTAGAGGGATCCTCTATCGCCTCACTCTGCAGCTGCTAGGTGTGTGCGATACTGCAAAATGTGGTATTGATGCGATACCAAGGAGTAAATACAGGGCCATACGGCGCCCCTGCCAATACCAATATTGCTGATTTGCAATATAACTTTTTACTTATAAAAGCAGTTTATCTACCTTCGTGTCGAGTGCGCAATGCCTCATAATTTATGAAGTGAATGTAACATCAATATGAACATTTGAATTAAAATTAAAAAATTTAATTTTCATGATCATTTAATGATTTTTCCTTTAATTACTTGTTCGTGATTATGGTCATAATAAAACACAGGACAAAGAGTTTTGTCAAAAATACTGTTAGTGTGTGCTGCTGAGTCGTGTGTGCTGCTGAGTCGTGTTACTGCGCGTACACGCCGGCAACAACTCACAGCCTAGCAGGGGAGGGGCAAAGTGAGCTTGGGCGAAGTTAGACGGCGTTTGCACAAGTTACAACCACTATGATGTAAAGGGAATTGTGTACTGAATGTAGAGAACAGCAATTGAAACTTAAGTATCGATCTTATCACGCCAGTATCAATCAATAGGATGATTTTTCAGTTGGCTAATTTTTGGTGCCCCCTCAGGAGTTGGTGCCCTACGAACAGCGCGTAGTGCGCGTTATGGGAGCGGCGGCACTTGCTAAGAGCCACTGTGAGTAACAGTGGTATGGTGTCGACACCATATGGCCGCACTGGAACGTTACTTTGATGTAATTATGGATTTATTTCTAACTGGGAAGACGCATAAAGAGATTTCCAAAACTCTGCAGCAGATGGGAATCCATCCATGTATATTTTGTTGTATGTATTGTGCTTATGTTTTTCATGCCAACAATGTTAATAAAATGTTCAAATGTATTCAGTGTCACTCATAATTTCTCTGATTTTCGGTCAGTGGCCCGTTTTTCAATTTGGTTTTTCGATTTTGGTTTCTCAATTGAATAACAAGAAAAACAAAAGTTTTTCGTTTCTCGTTTTTGGTTTCTCAATTGAAAAATGAAAGAACGAATGATACACGGATTTGTGTCCCTACTGGTTTCCGAACTAACTGGTTTCCCAGCGGTGCGTGCACGGTCCGTGTACCTTGTGGCCATTGGTTTTTCTAATTTGCAACCCGTGTTGACAAACGCAAAATAGGGCCGTAATATCGTTTTGTCACTTTAGTAAATCGAACACACATTTAAGTATAACGGCTTGTTTTTGGTTGTTTCGTTTTTTTTGGAATAATGAAATAACCATATAACACAAATGGTATAACGAGCCATTAATCGTTGTTTTGATTATTCCATATCCTTTATGCTGATATCTGCAAAAGATGAAAAATAGGCTCGTAATATCGATTTGTCCATTTCGGAAGTCAGAACCAGATGATGGGGAAATGCGTGGTATCCCTTGTTTTGTTTTATTTTGGAATAACGGAATAACCATATAACACAAATGGTATTACGAGCCATTTACTCGTTTGTTTGATTATTCCATATCCTTTATGCTGGTATCTGCAAAAAATGAAAAATAGCCTCGTAATATCGTTTTGTCCATTTTGGATGTCAGAACCAGATTATGGGGAAAGGCTTGGTTTCCGTTGTTTTGTTTCATTTTGGAATTACGGAATATCCATAAAACACAAACGGTATAACGAGCCATTTACTCATTTGTTTGATCGGCCGTATTATGCATACTGGCACAAGTGAAAAAGAGAGAGAGGGGGAAAAATGTGAAACTATTGGGGGTGTTATTACTTGCGAACACCAGACGGCAGCAACGACTAGCTTTAAAAAAAATGTTCCTGTGATCTGCAGGCCTACAATCTTGACGACATGGCAGCAGGTTCTTTAGTAGAAGACACACACACCAAACTGAAGGCACATGTTGACCGCGTTTGCTAGTTGCTACTTAGTTAATACATCTTTGATGAACCCAAGTTTCTTTAATATATATTAAGTTTCTTTAATATATATTAGAAACATTACAAGACGGGGCTCCAGTGTGTGTTCAAACAAGGCCAAAAGTGCCAGACGGTATCAATCACACCCGTGCAAGTAACACTCCACGCCCCAACCCTCCCTCCCCCCACCTAAATGACGCTTTCAGTTCTGTTGTACGTCTTAATTAAGTGCATTGAGGCAATCATAGTGAGCAAGTTGAGGTCATGTGGGCTACCTTTGCAGTTTACATAGACACACAACTGACACTGTTGTGGATACTTTTCTGTTCTGATCATATTCTATGTCCAAATTCAACTTCTTAAAAATCCAAAAACAGCTTAATGAAGAACTTTAATGAAGTGCATCGAGGCAATCATTGAGCAAATCTTCCCTTTTTATTTATAAAAAACATAATATTATTTTCTCGTGTAACTTTTATTGAGTTTGGATTAAATGTAGAGTTAACTTGACCCAAAACATTACATTTAAATCTATTCAATTTTGCAAAAGGCCATTGTAGGGACAATACAATTGTTGTCCTTACATCCATCAATGTACAACACGTTTTAGCCTACATCAATGCATTCATACCCTGTGACACACAATTTAAAAATGTCCTTTAAAAGAAAATTTCTGTTCTGCTTGTGATGATTTGTATATCAGCCTACACTTCTGTGCTTAAAGTTAGTATACTAGCTTTAGGGGGGGGGGGGGGGGGGGGCAGCAGTTACATTGGGGCCAAAGGTTCTGTTAGAGGGGCCAGTTACATTAAACATTATTGTTGTCATATAGTTTTCTTCACTGCAGTGCAGGCATTAACAGGCAAATGCAGTGGCACCCCCAGAAATGTTTTATAGGAGTGGCCAGATGGGGCCACTGAAATCCTGGGGTGGCTTTCCAAAATCACAAGTCATAACTGAATTTCAGCAATTGTATTATGCTGTTGTAGTATTTAGGTTAGTTGAAAACAGCAGCGGACTGGGGAAGGGTGACAGGATCTGAGTGTGGAGATACGTGGATTTATATGCTGGAATGTTTTATATACAGTACACAGTCATCTTTTGTGCAGGATACAGAGAGAATAGAATATAGACACTTGTTTAAACAATTGGAAAGCGTGAGAAGGTAAATAAGTGAGTGGAGAAAAGAGAAGCAGAAAAGTGCAACACCCTCCCATTACCATTATCTCTAATTCACTCTCCTGAGTCTCATCTGTGTTGTATGTCTGCAAACTGCTATAGTATGGGCCTACACGAAAGTTATTAAGTCATTGGACTTGTGTGGGGAGGGTTTGACAAATGTGATGACTGTATTCCTCCACAGATACCATGGGCTTGGACATGGAGTTGGACCAGTTACTTTTCACTTTGACTTGATGGGTGTGACCTGTGAAGAATTTACATTTAGTCATTTAGCAGACGCTCTTATCCAGAGCGACTTATAGTAAGTACAGGGACATTCCCCCGAGGCAAGTAGGGTGAAGTGCCTTGCCCAAGGACACAACGTCAGTTGGCATGACCGGGAATCGAACTGGCAACCTTCGGATTACTAGCCCGACTCCCTCACCGACTCCCTCACCGCTCAGCCAACTGACTCCCTACGAGAATGAATGAATGGCACCATGCAATGGTGAAGGGCTATAACCCAGGGTTGATTGCAACTGGTGTTGGAAAACACATGTAGTAGGGAAGAATAGAGGAACTGGGCACAAGTTACTGGTTTGGTCCCTGGTTAGTCCCCAAAAACGTGGCAGAAACAGCAGAAACTATTCGATGGCATTGCATCAAGGCCCAATTGCAGCAGAAGTCATAGGATATTTACAATTTTAGTAGGCCAATAGATCTGTTTTAAAAGTTCAGGGGTGTAATTTGTTGGATATAAAAGGTGAAGCACAGACAAAAGGGAAATCAGATTTTCCTGGGAACGCTCTCGTTGCTGCTCCGTGCTGTTTTTGGACTTTGAAGAAGTTGAATTTGGAATATGATCAGAACTTTGAAAAAAGTATCCACAACAGTGCCTCTGTCAGTTGTGTGTCTATGTAAACTGCAAAGGTAGCCCACATGAACTCAACTTTCTTACTATGATTGCCTCAATGCACTTCATTAAGACGTACAACAGAACTGAAAGCGTCATTTAGGTGGGGGGAGGGAGGGTTGGGGCGTGGAGTGTTACTTGCACGGGTGTGATTGATACCGTCTGGCACTTTTGGCCTTGTTTGAACACACACTGGAGCCCCGTCTTGTAATGTTTCTAATATATATTAAAGAAACTTAATATATATTAAAGAAACTTGGGTTCATCAAAGATTTATTAACTAAGTAGTAACTAGCAAACGCGGTCACCATGTGCCTTCAGTTTGGTGTGTGTGTCTTCTACTAAAGTACCTGCTGCCATGTCGTCAAGATTGTAGGCCTGCAGATCAAAGGATTTTTTTTTTTAAAGCTACTCGTTGCTGCCCTCTGGTGTTCGCAAGTAATAACACCCCCAATAGTTTCACATTTTTCCCCCTCTCTCTCTTTTTCACTTGTGCCAGTATGCATAATACGGCCGATCAAACAAATGAGTAAATGGCTCGTTATACCGTTTGTGTTATATGGATATTCCGTAATTCCAAAATGAAACAAAACAACGGAAACCAAGCCTTTCCCCATAATCTGGTTCTGACATCCAAAATGGACAAAACGATATTACGAGGCTATTTTTCATTTTTTGCAGATACCAGCATAAAGGATATGGAATAATCAAACAAACGAGTAAATGGCTCTTAATACCATTTGTGTTATATGGTTATTCCTATTCCAAAATAAAACAAAACAAGGTATACCACGCATTTCCCCATCATCTGGTTCTGACTTCCGAAATGGACAAATCGATATTACGAGCCTATTTTTCATCTTTTGCAGATATCAGCATAAAGGATATGGAATAATCAAAACAACGATTAATGGCTCGTTATACCATTTGTGTTATATGGTTATTTCATTATTTAAAAAAAAAACGAAACAACCAAAACAAGCCGTTATACTTAAATGTGTGTTCGATTTACTAAAGTGACAAAACGATATTACGGCCCTATTTTGCGTTTGTCAACACGGGTTGCAAATTAGAAAAACCAATGGCCACAAGGTACACGGACCCTCTGACTTGAATGACGCGAATCTCCTACTCGAGAGTACGTTCTCGAGCAGTTTTGTAACCAGCATCAAGTCAGAGGCGATTATGGCTACCAACACATTATACAACGAATACAGATCGTTTTCAGCTGCTTTCTTCAATACTCACTCAAATAAGCGTACGATCCGCTTACTTGAATGAGTATTGAACGTTTCTTGTGTTAAAGTGTACATGTGGCTATCGAGTTTTCACCCGCTTCTGTAACATGTTAGACATAGATCAAAGCAAAGTAAGAACGTTTCAAGTTGTATAATGAATACAACTATTGATATCTCTCTATTAGAGGATGGTGGTAGGCTACTGTAACAAGTCCATCCAAACTTGACACATTGTAGCTAGCTAGCTGCAACACATCATTAGATTAGGCTAGCTAGGTTACTATTACTAGTAAGCTAAATAACATAAACATTATCTAACGTAAGATAGACTTAGCAACACATTATTATTGTAATATTAAATATCCCGAAAAGTATCATATAGTGTATTTTTCTATTTAAATGGCCTTACCTGACAACCCTCTAATGACCGTTAACAGAATGACAGTTGAAAAATGTGAGCGCCTATCACACACAGGCGCTGGATGGGTGCGCGAGTAGACAAGCGCCTCTCACACACAGGCGCTGGATGGGTGCGCGAGTAGCCTATATTCCCGCGGCCAATTCAAATTGTGTTGTTTTTCAAATTTTGTGCAACATATGATACATGATACGTATATCAAGAATACGATACACACAAAAATGATACTTTTTTTTTTTTATGGAAATAGGCCCTACAGAACAGAACAAGTCCAACCCACAACTCCCAACACTCAAATAAACTGGTCCAGATAACTCCATAATTTGGTCGAGGTATGCCAGTTCTCGGCCGCAATCGGCCAATGTCCGCACATCCAAAACCTAGCCAAATCTGGCAACCTATTCTGGGCCAGAGCCGGCTCAATTTAGGCGATCCGATGCCAGACCACAGCCGAGTGCGCCGACACTTAACCACAATCGGCCCGATTCGGCTGGCTACCTGGGTAGTCACAGTCACTGACGCAGGGCTCTCAAGTGTCACGCATTGAGCGTGACAGTCACTCATTTCGGTCTTTTGTCACGCCCTCCCGCCACACATTGTATTTCTCACGCAGAAAAAAAATATTTATAATATATTTAATATGCCGCAGCACCCAACCAAAATTCCTCTGGCCGCGCCGCTCTCACTATGGAACCGGCAGGAATCAAGCACGTCTCCCCTGGAGTCCTTAACCCTTGTGTTATCTTCGGGTCGTTCTGACCCATCAGTCATTGTGACCCACCGTCGTATTGCGACAACTTTACCGCATACAAAAACAAAGTGAAGCATTTTCTTTTAACCGTCGGGCTGTCTCAGACCCCCCACATTGCGAAGGTTAAAAGAAAATTATTTTTATTTGTTTTTGTATTGGGTAAAATTGGGTAAACACAACGATGGTTCGTTATGAACCTTTGGGTCATGTGACCCGAAGGCAGCACGAGGGTTAATCCAGCCTGCCACTTATCAGCCAATCAAAAAAAAGAAAAGGTCTATACAATAGCCAATCGGAAAATAGCACCATTGTATCTGGGTAAGATTTAATGCAACAACCAATGGAAAAAAAGCATATCCTGTAATTTTTCGTGATTCTGCTACAACGTCTTCTGAAAGTTTTGTTCACCTACAAAGCAAACCACTGGAGCTCCAGCATCACTTTGAGCACAGTCATGATCTCCTGTTTTACTGTTAGAACATATTCACAACTTGTTTGACACAAACAATGACAACTTGACTGCTGTTAGAAAATGTTTACCAGATAATTAGCATCAGTTTTTCATGAGTGTCTTAACCAAGTTTTACAGCCTGTTCACTGACAACACCTGCTCAGAACAAGTAGTTCATAGATGTAGCCAGTGTGTATCGGTGAAACTCACTCCTCAGGTATGTAACAGGCCACCCGCATCAACGGATTGCTAATTTTTCGTTGGTGTAGTTGGTAGTGGTGGCGCTTGGGATGTCAGAGGTGGCAGGTTCGAACCCAGTTCTGGACGAACATAGGCCCGATACCTCTGACGGAGCTTGCAACACTTCGTCAGTTATATATAATTGTCCTAGTCTTATTTTCGTTATCACACGATGACTGACATATTGTCACATTATAAACATCTCTTTCCAAATAGGTGTAATAATTTTATTAGCACTAAATACATTTAAGTGTTAGGGGGGGGGGGGGAGAATATCACTCTTGCCTGTCTTCAAAACTTGAGAGCCCTGCTGACCCTACTAACGTCATAACGTCACGAAAACACGTGTGACTACCTCTAGCAGAACATTAGTTTAGCAGCTCGTTAACTTCTGGGAGATAGCTAGGCTAACTATAGCTTTACTGCAAGGCAGCTGCAGAAACGCCACAAGCAAAGAGGCCAGGGTGATAATAACTATTTACTCATTTTACTTTGTGATATGAAACACAATTGTGAAGTGTAATGTACAATATAAGCTGATATTATTAAGGAAGTACATCTACTTTCGGAAACAGTAGTCTACTATTTCACTGAAGCATTAGCATCATGACATTAGCCTCTGTTGCCCGGGCAACACATACTACAGCGGTCTATGACGCAGGGGCGGTTTTAGGCACGGGCGGACCGGGCAGCCGCCCGGGGCGGCATTTTTTCATGTCACGTGGGGGGCGCACAAGCATAAAATAAATAAATAAAAATCTCTGCGCCACGAAGCGGTTTTCTCTTTTCTATCATTTCACTGTGTGGGGAATTGGCAAATTGGCGCCCCCTTCAGGCAGCTGCAGGCACCCCTGCTTGCTGAGAAGGTGCCGTGCACAGAAGCTGTGTGAAAAAAGGGGAGAGGGACAGACAGCTCACCTGACTGTCTCCCAAATGGAACGGACAATTAATAATATTATAAATATAGGCCTAAAGTTCCTGCACATTTTTTTTTTTTTTTTAATTGTGTGGAATGGCTAATAAAAATATGTAACACAAAACGATTGAGGAAGGTGAATTGGTTTAGTCTTGACTTCTGGTCGTGAGTGACAGTGTTGGGGGCATGGGAAATCTGTTGACTGTTGAGTGCCAAAGAAGATGGACAGGAAAAGGTCAAGTAAGCCATCAGGTGCCCAATTTCGAAAAAAAAAAAGAAGAAGAGGAGAAACGAGAAAAAGATAAAGGTATGCAAATATGTCTCTGTATGATTATTACGGTATCCATATCATGAATGAAGGGCTAATGTTAATTGGTGGGTATAGGCTAACTCTTACGTTTGTTAGCCTTTTTGCTATGATGCTTGCTATGCAACAACAATATTTCGGTTTTAACTCAACAAACACCAGATAACATTTCACCATAATAGTGTGCTTTGCAACAAAACTGTTACAAGTTCAGCTATTATTTATTTTCATTATTTAGGTTAGGCCCTGTAATTAGCCAACGGAATTTTCAAATCTGTAGGTAGTTTCAAAGACGAACATTTGCTATTTGCTACAACTATATTTCGTGACAAAGTATAGTTTAACGTCATAACTAAAAGTGTTCCTCCCTAAAAGTTATATTAATATAGCATGTAATAACAGACATTTAGCATGTAAGGGCATGTTTATGTAACCCTCCTATTATGTTTGGTGTCAATTTGACCCCAGGCTGTTTTATCTGTATAGAACATAATCGGTTTTACCATAACAGCCTTTTGATTTCAATGGGGGGAGGGGGGGGGGGGGGGCGCGAAAGGCGTCTCGCCCTGGGTGTAATTCAATGTAGAACCGCCACTGCTATGATGCATCTGTTTTCAATCCTTAAAATAAACATTCCTCACAAATACATTTTCGTTGTAGGATTTATTATGACATAAGTTTACAAGTAAACGATTTGTTGGTGAAATTATCATTACCTGTGGTTTCAAACCGGTGTAGCTCACTGCAACGCTGTTGCCTACGCGAGACACTAACTAACTAGTAGCTAACAAACATCTCCACAGCTGTTTAGGAAGTCAAACGGCGACAGAACATGTTCGGTAGTCCCCTTACTTAAATCAAAAGTCTTTCAATATGTGAAACTATCTGACTACTAACCTGAACTTCATTGCCACAGCCTAAACTTTGTCAATCTGTCATGAACATAATTCATTTCAGCCTAAACCGTACAACGGAACGTTAAATCGAATTCAACCAACGCAAGACGAACACAGCAGTAGTCTGACAATGATCGCTTCCAGCAAACTTCTTTTGAATTAGCCATTTCCCCCTAAATAAATGTCAAGCTTATTTACGTTTTTGAGGGGCATATTTTCAGTTAGCAGATGGTACTGTTTCAATCGCGATTCTATCTAATACTGCCGGTGACAACGTTGTTACTAATAGCTTGTTTCAAGGGGGTTCAGCTTGTTTCAAAGGTGGTTCTTAACTACAAAGTGCATTTCCTGCAGAAAATGCGTTGGAATGCTGAGAGATGAATTTATTTATTTTGAATTGCTGAAAATACAGAAATTAGAAAATACCCGCAAGCTGAAAGCTAAAATGAATTTCAAAAATGTGTGAGTCACACAAGAGGCAGTGTGGAAGCTGAACTGCATCATCTAACAAGCTAAGTGCTTAAATACAATGCGGGAGAATACGTTTGAACGTTGTGAAGCAATCAAAGAAATAGTTGAATTTCAAGAGGCAGTGTGGAAGCTGAACTGCATCATCTAACAAAGCTTAAATAGCCTACAATGCGGGAGAAGCTGAAAGCTGAACTGTTAAACAGAAGAAGAAGTAGGCTAGCTAGGTAACAAGAATATTACAGCTGAAATTGTAGTTGGGATCGTAATAGCAGTAGCAGATGTAGCCTATCATTGAGTGCGTTTACTAGGCTTTCTCAGTAGGATTCAATGTGTTGATTGAATGAAACATACAGCAGTAGGGCCGATACAGGAAGACACGGCTACACTTTGTTGCAGAAGGATTGTTCTGCCCTTAGCAAGCATAGAGGATAGGTTTAGCAGTTTAGCGCCATCTAGTGGCCATTTTAGAATTTTGGCCTTTTTCCGTTGGTCATTTGCAGCAGCTACAGCTGACTCGTGTTTTTGTTTATTGTTTCCACGGTAACAGAAGCCGGCTCTGAAATATCATCAAATATCATTTTTTACGTTGATAATACAAACAACAAAACTACTCTCTTAATCCCAAACAATATCGATCCTTGTATTTATGTTAATTTCTTAGAACGCATCGTCTGTAAATTTTAAGATTTATTAATTGTAAGATAGATCTTAGTAATTTCTGTTATTTCTCTGATTATCTGTATACTGTATCACTTTTCCTGTTGCCATGAAATGTGCTACTGTAGCATACTAACGAAATGACACCGAAGACCTCAAGAGACTATTATACCTTTATTCTGTCGTATTGGATTGTAATTGAATATCATAATTGTAGAACGTAGGGAGTCAGGTGGCTGAGCGGTTAGTGAAGCGGGCTAGTAATCTGAAGGTTGCCAGTTCGATTCCCCGGCTGTGCCAAATGATGTTGTGTCCCCGAGGCAAGGCACTTCACCTTACTTGCCTCGGGGAGAATGTCCCTGTACTTAATGTAAGTCGCTCTGGATAAGAGCGTCTGCTAAATGACTAAATGTAAAACATATTTTTTGTATACTTTCAGTTTGACTCTTTTTCATTAAAAAACCTGGAGCTTGGAAGCTACATCCTGACTTCGCGTCTTTATGAAAGGAGTTAGGCTGGCTGTCGACATGTGTTAAGAAACACACCTGGAGGACAATACAAGAATGATGGTGCAAGTTTTGTCCGTGGAGCATACAACGATTAATAAAAAGACACATGTAAACGGAGTAGCCTAATCGTATTATTGGCATAAACCGACAATTGCTAGTAATCGGGTTTCTCATGGTCAAGTGAACGCACTCAATGGCGTAGTAGAACAAAACAGTTCCATTAGTAGTAAAAGAGATATTAGCAGTGGCGTCCGGTACTTTGCAGAGGCCCCCCCGCAAAGTCGGAGCTCGAGGCCCCTCCCCTAAATCCACGCAAAATGTATCTCCATCCTATCTTATACATTGCTGTCTACCTTTAAATATAGCCTATATTCACCAATGTGAGACAAATTATAAAGTTTAAAAATAACAAAAGTACAATAGCAGCCTATTTGTGTGGCGTCCTGCGGAAACCCGTCGGATGTCGCGGCCGCTCATTGTTGGCTATAAGCCATAAAAGATCGAAAATAGTTTTCTGTCAAAATTTAGATTTTTGATGTTTTCTATAGTTAACACCCTAAACTTCATTGTAATGTACAAAAAGTATAGCTTCTGAAAAACTGTTAATTTAAAAGTTTTTTGGACATGTCAGCTAGCAAGATTTCCAAGCCATTTCAAATAAAATGCTCAGGTTGCTTTCTCTTTTGAGTGCTGCAGCAGCCCCTAACAACTGATCAATGAAGTCAGGCTGTTAAACTTAAAAATGTTCTTGCTGAGAAGTTATTAATGTAGCCTATACTTAAACTGACATTTACATTCACAACGTGATTACGAACAAAAGGATTTACTTTCCATATTCGCCACAGAATGAATGAAACGGAGTGGAATGCAATTTTCTCGCTTATCACTTTATTGACACAGGTCAACTTTAAAATTATGTAACTTCAGTTGTGATAAATATATCTGAGTGATTTAAACATATTTGTATTCAGGATAGTTTGTAGTTTCCAAATATGTATAATACACAGAAAGACCCAAATGTTCACGATGGTGAACATTTGTTCAAAACCAAAGACAGCACTAGCCTTCTTGATAGTTCAGCAGCAAGGATAGCATCGCCGAAATAACACACAATCAATGGAGGAAAGGAAAACATTTATTCTTGCCAATAAGTAGGCTAAGCAAGTAGCCTATAATTATTGTTGGTTGCTGGTGAAGACGTGCTGCTGCTAGCTACCTGCGGCTGCGGTAGTGTTTCGTCTGGAGATGTTGATAATATTCCTCTCTGGCTGGTCTAAATAAGTGTGTAATCTTCGGGTGTTTTCTTCGAGCTTGTTCAGACAACAGTTTATTGTGATTATTGCATATCACATTCTTAATTACAGTTTTTCTCAGTCGCTTTGGTGCATTTCTCACATCACTATTTACATTTGTACAACAGTTAGTTCAACCTCCACAACATTTAGTCATTTGTGCACATCATAGTAGCAGTTTCCCATTCCTTCCAACAAATTGCAAGTGCGTTTGGACATGCATCAATTGCTTTCAAACAACTCTCTGCTGTTTTATAACATTATCATTTGCTTATGTCATGTCAGTCAAAATTAACTATACTTGTGAATGCTGAATAGTCATTCCATATAAAACTAATAGTCCTCATTTCATTGTTTGAGTCATTATATACAAAAATGTTGAACTAGTTGTCAAAATCTGTCAAGCTAATTTTGTTTTAGTTTTTTAATATCTTTTTTTTCCTGAAAATGTCTCCTAAATTGAACCATTTCTCTCAGGTGAATCTCAGCTTTCACTGGAGAGAAGGGGTGTGTGAAGTATCAGTTGGTTTGCATACGGTCAATAGGGACTACTCACGACCAAAGTTTGGGAAAGACACAATTGTCCCCACCAATATTTTGTTAATTTTCGAAAAAATATTTTGCACAATATATTTGCAAAACTCATTCGTATTATTATCTATAGTATGTTCGTCGCCCAGAAAAGTGAAAATAAATTTACAAGTTAACCAATGCGCCCTCGAGCCTGTGAGACAAGATGATGTCAATTGGCTGAAGTGGCAGAGTCAGAAACATTCGTGAATCGTGACTTGCAGAAAGAGAGCTGGCAGTAGTCTGACAAGGTATGCTACTAAATACGCCAGGAAATAATAAAGCCTCATATTAGTATTTTGTTTGGTCTCAGCATGGATATTTTTGACCCTTTTGTGCTTTGTAGATAGGAAAATTTCATCCAAAAAGAAGAGAAGTTGTTGTCACCACCCAGAGAGTAAATAGCTATCAAGAAGGTCGTTTTAGTTAGCTAACGTTAGTAGGAAAACTACCCACACAGTTCAAACCTGCTAGCCTTACATCGCCACCCATTCTACAATGGAAACATGTTGTTAGTGTAGTAGAGTATGTAACTTCTGCTTGTATTAAATCTATCCCTAGCGTCTGCAATCTTTCGACCAGTGTGTTAGCAGCAGCTGGTCTTGTTGAAGCCAGAAGGATAAAGCTAACCTACCCACATAATGGGACCGTGTACCAGCAGGCTAGCAACTCAAAAGTGATATTAACTGGTAATAAGTAGGCCTATATGATCCCTTGGATAGTAATATGGCTATCCCTGTAATCTCAACCAATGTCAGCAGTCAACTAAGCATGGTTAGTGTCTGTATTAAATTGATGAATTACTGTGCAGGAAAAACACACTGCTTTTTGCACTGCATTACAAAATTGTATCTTGTAAATTTGTATTTTTTGTAATATTTGTATTTTTATATTGTAATTTACGGCAACTTATATTTTATTTTATTCAATTCTAATCCCACTTAGTACTGCTAGTTTATGTACCCTTAGTATAGATAGTCCACATATTTAAATTTTAGGTCCCTATATGTTTATTGTATGCACCTTCCTGCCAAAGCAAATTCCTTGTCTGTGCAAACTTTCATGGCAAATAAATCCCATTCTGATTCTGATTCTGAAAAACAGCACCCTGAAGCTACAGATGTAGAGCAGGTTGGTGATGAATCAGCATCGGGTTCAGGGAAGTTGAATTGTCCATTTTGGTAAAGATTTAATTAAATTGCTGTTTTTAGGGGATGTTTAGACAATGTTACCCATGAATGTTATCATTCACACTTATACTTGTAGGTAGTAAAAGGTGCTATAAATTGGGATGCCCAAATGTATGCATCATATAATTAATTAATACATTATTTCATTGCTCAGAAGTCCAGTACAGATGATGTAGGCCTAGTAAAGCTCCATAAAACCTGAACCAATTACCTACATATAAAAAACATAATTTCTGAACAAACAAATGCATTGCATGTACTTCTCATTAGGTCATTTTGTTAATTAAGGCATAATTTTTAAATGCATTCAGGAAACTCAGAAATCCAGTGCAGATATAGGGCAGGCTGAGGAAGCAGCAGCTGGACCATCAGGGCTTCAGGTGAGGTCTTACTCATGGTATTTCGTTAAAGATCCTGTAAAGTAAATTCCATGTTTTGCTTAGTACATTGAAATGAGTTCCTGAAAGCATGTGCAAAGCGCTAAAACTTTGTCGCACTGAAATGTGGAGTTAGACCGAAGAACAGTTTCTCTTCCGTATAAGTTTTAATGGGTGGAGCCAAAAAACTACCTATCTACGTCATTTCCACCTATCTACGTCAGATCACTGAATGGTTCCTCCTGCTGTTTTGTTATTGTAGCTTACATCAGCTAGCTAGCTAGCTTCAGGATGTCTCCCACCACCCGCAACTGCATCTTCCCTGGATGCAAGAACTCCAGCTGCGCTGCAACGCCATTTAAGTTCCCTAATGATAATGAAAGGACAAATAGGTGGATTGATTTTGTGAAGAGCCACGCTCATGGAAAGCTTCGGATAAACTCCAACAGCCGCCTCTGCACTGACCATTTCACGGCGGACAGTTTTAACATGGACCAGAGACGGGGTTCACCAACACATGGCTTCTCTTGCAGCGCGGAGCCGTACTGAGCATCGCTCACCCGGCCGTTCATCCTCTGGTCGCACCTGGACCATCCTCCGCCGCCAGCAGTTCATCACTCAGTTCTGTGTGCTTGTTATAATTATACTAGATAACTTTTCCAGAGGTATCTCTGCTATGAGTTAGTGCAAACCGCTAACTTGATATTAGGCTACTCGGTGTAGAATTATGGTATTTTGGTGAAATGGTAGCTAATGTGCTAGAAGTAGTTGGAGAGCTTACTGTCTGCTGTCTCTGGTGTCAATTTTTACTCCTGTGTTACAGCTCAGGGGAACATTTCATTTATATGCATCTGTATGTTTCACTCATTGAACAAACACATTCTAATTCTATACTGTTTTCTTAGGCTTGACGTAGCGTCCATTAGGTAGCTTACTTGAGAGAGGTGGCGCCTTCCAGCGAGGGGGCCGAGCTTCAGCTCCTTCAGGCGACACCCCCCCCCCCCCCCCCTTGACCTATTGACATCCGGTTAGAGAGAACGCACATGAAGGAGATAAAAAAAACTTAATCGATCTACGGTTTTGTAAACTACTACGATTTTCACCATCAAAATGTCTCAAATAAATGTGTTCAGGGATTTTCTCAATGACCGATTAACTACAGCAGCTTTGGAGATATTCGCGGCCGCTGAGAAATCGTTTGCCGTGTTCGAAGAGGAGATTTCTCGTTCGGAGGAGGAGAGCACGCGACTGCAACGCTTGTTGGACATTGTTACTCAACCTGAGATCAAGCTTCACCGAACAGGTTCGATTAATAACTACAATTGATTATAATCTGCTGTATCTATATTAATTCTATCTTTAATTACATATTTTGGTCTAACACGGGGAACCCAGGTATTTAACACGGGGAACCCAGGTATTTAAGATAAAAGCAGAATTTTGTGAGAACCGTTTCTGCTTGCGATTGAGTGGTTACTAGAGCAGTAGGGTGACTTCAGGTAATGTGGGACACTTCTTGGTAGAGGCTCCAGTAGACTTACAAAAAAACTTAACTCACCCCAGTGGTGTTTCTGTAAATGGTTTTAGGTCTTAGGAACATTTTCATGTTGGAATGAAATGGGAATACACAGTATTTTAGGAGCTACACACTTTCAAACATAATGACCCCCTCTTTCACTCAGACAGCATTTTCAGGTAATGTGGGACAGCTTGTGTGTTAAAGTGGGACAGTCATCGTCTGTCAGCCTATGCTAATATTATTAATAATTAGTTTATATACAACAATGCAACAGTGCAAGGGTGTGGCAGGATTCAATTAGTTGTGGGGTTTGACTCATACAATAGGCATAATGTGTAACTGATGTAAACCTTAGTGATCTGCAGTCTATGTGCTACTACCTAGCTAATCACGATGCGTTAGGATTCTGTTGGACTAGCGTTAGTGGTCACGCATACAAGTCTGAAAGCGCTGGTTCGATGACAGTGAAATTTGTTATTTAGTTGGGAACTTAAGTGCAGTGTGATGCATTTGTGACGGTGGTCAAACAGGGGACTGATGAACACTGCGATTGCTTGGTTCTTTAATTCCTGTTCATGCACAAACAAACAGTTGGCATACGCAGCATCGTTGACAGTCAAATTTCTTCTGTCTCATTTCATACAACATATTAATCACATAAAACAGTGCACGAACAATTTAAACAACAATGCACATATTTCACACATATAAGGTTAACACACTATTGGAGCAACATAACTATTCATGCACAAACAAACAGTTGGCATACGCAGCATCTGCACAAGTAAAGTAAAATGACAAAATACATCAGGTTCAGTATGGCAGCACGGTTAGCTAGCTAACGGAACGTGAGGAATGGAAATTCCCAGCTAACTAGCTAGCTAATCAGAGTGTATAATGATGAACCTCGTGGTATACAACACGATTAAACTTTCTGCACATTGACAAAACTGCTTTACAAACAACACAATCATACTAATCATATAAAATACATGTAATATGTCGAAGTTGTCAACATTCATTGCATTTATCAATCTGGAAGTTTATAAATTATGAGGGTGATTTTGCACAGTGGACCTACCGTTGACAGGCAAACGTCTTCTGTCTAGTTACGGCAACCGTACACACATATAAGCTGCAGACCTACAGTACACCACAGCTCCAAAGGGGGCTTCAAAACACCAACATAATTTACAACTGCAGAATTATGGCCAAACTCATTATACAGTTAAACAGTGAACTCCGTTACACATTGGTATTAAACATGTGAGAACTGTCGAATTAAATTACTTTTATAGCATAAACAAAGCATTACTAGATGTCCCACTTTACCTGAAGAATGCTGTCCCACATTACATGACATGATCAGGTAATGTGGGACAGTCACATAAAAGTTTTTTTTTTGCTAACAAAGCAATATTTTACACATTTTTGTGTGTGTTTCAATCAGTGGTTAAACCCCTTCATTATGCTCCAATAATACTCATTGTAACTTAATTCAAATTCCTTTGCCAGCCTTATCATTGAGAAATAGAATGTCATATGCCGCTGAACTTTCGATGCGTTTTTTCTGTATGGACCCCCTGTCAAGCCAGATCACGCATACTCAGATTGTCAGACAAATAAAAACCACTGCATAGTGACTAGAAGTGTTGTATTTACGAGTCAAGATCAACTCTGGTGATTGGAGTCAGGTGGCTGAGCGGTGAGGGAATCGGGCTAGTAATCCGAACATTGCAAGTTCGATTCACGGTCATGCCAACTGATGTTGTGTCCTTGGGCAAGGCACTTCACCCTACTTGCCTCGGGGGAATGTCCCTGTACTTACTGTAAGTCGCTCTGGATAAGAGCGTCTGCTAAATGACTAAATGTAAATGTAAATGTAATGGATGTCGGTTTTGCACATATTAAATCATCAAAATGCATAACTGTCCCCAGGGGCGGAGCTAGACTTTCAGTGCAGTGGGGGCGGAGCTTCATCATGGGGCCCTCTGCTACCAAGTCATTTTAAAATGCAAATGATGAATGCATATGTTTATAATGTATTCAGCCAAGTAAGACTATATGTCAAATAAGACACAAAGAAAAGCCACATTTGTTGACAAGTTTGTATTGACGAACAAAGAAAACAGTTTGCCAGTCAAATAAAATATTTTCAACACCACGGACAGCAACAGCTGATTGACAGCAATGGTGCTGAACAGGCCAAGTGCGCTCAATCAGTGCCAAAGTATTTCTTACAATTTTGTTGTCTGCTTAACGATCCTCCAGAACATATGAATCTAACAAAACTATACACATATCCCTTATTAAATCTTCATCCTCCTCCTTCATGGTGGAAAATTTGCCAACCACTTTGTCCTTGTCAATATGTATGTCCCGCTCCACACACAGAAAGGTGAGATTTGACTGTCTGGCCTCATCCATGCATGAACGCAAGTAGGCTATGTCTTAATGAGACGTAGACTGCTGAAACTTAGTTCGGCACTGAATGTAGCGTTTTGTTGCCTGGCAATTGTTATTGTTGTGATGGTTTACCATGGCCATGAGTTAAGTGACTGTTACGTAACTTACGTTTGAAAAAAAGAGCTGGATTAACGGAATGTGGTAGCGCGAGATCAGAAGCCGTAGTTAGCTTCTTTCAGCTAATTATCTGCATTGTGTAACAAAGCGAGGGCCCCTTTCTTGTAACGTGACGCAAGATCGGTGGCGTTTGGGGGCCCCCTGACTGGCACTGGACCCTGGGGCGGCCGCACCCATGCACCCACGGTATCTCCGCTACTGACTGTCCCACTTTACCTGACGTCCCACATTACCTGAACTCACCCTAGCTGTTTCAGATGTCCCAACCTGCAGAGACTCATTTCCGGGAGGTAGTGGTGTGTTTTTTGTGAGGACGGACTAGGTACTAGGGTTACAGCCTGTGAATTCCAATAGTGGATTTAAACCCCCCCCCCCTAGTGTTATCATGTTGACTGTGAAACGTCTTCAATAACTCCAGTCACCATATCTAAAACTATCTCCCCCAATATTTTTTGTTTGATTCTTGAACCTGGCTCATACTACTAGCTTTTTAATAGTATAATTAATAGTAATATTTTTTTTTTTTCCTGATTTTTGCTAAATTCAAAACCAATCCGAAATGGGTAAACTAGCACCCCATTTATTTGCTTACGTCAAGAAAAGTTGCCTGTAAACGTGCTCGCGGATACGAACAGGGGGCGAGCAAAAAAGGGAACATCAGCAAATCGCTGATTTACCTGAGCTGAATGAGAACAAGGAGAAATGGCTTGATAATCTACAGTTGCCTGCCTTTATAGCAGGGCTCCAGACTAACTTTTTTTACTAGGAGCACAGTGGCCCCTGACTGGATTTTAAGAGCGCAAGCAGAAAATTTAGGGGCACACCTTATATTAACCTGCAATGCAATTATTAATGTAACTAGAGAGGGTACAATTCAGTGGCGATTTTAGACCCTTTTTATGGGTGTTCAAGCACCCCTAAATTTCATCTCAGCACCCCTAAAAATAATTATTAAATAATAAAAATATATTGTTTATTATCATTTGATGCTGGTAGTTCATGAAGAAAGGGACATCTTTGGTTTTTCTTTTCATAATTTCAATATTAGCATAATAATACATAAATGTATTAATTGTTATCCAGTGAAATTAGGGATTTATATTAGCAAGGGGGTTTAGAACTTTTGCAAGGCACTGTATTCATGTCACATTCTCATTGGGGTCTCTAAAGGTCTGATCCTAGAATCGCCCCTGGTACAATTTATGGGGAAAGTGTGGGGTGTGCTTGCGTCGGTTGCAGATGGGTCTGTTTTTATACAGCGACGCACCACATAATCTTGAGTTTAAATACATTATTTAATGTGACATTACGTACTGTACATGCAAGTCTTAGCTAAATGACTTAAATGTATGATGCGCTTTTCGATCAGTCCTCCGACACCACGACACGATAAATGCCGAGTATAACAGCGCAAACACAGGCAGGGATACAGTAGCAACGCTAGTGCTAAATTAGTATTTAGTTGCTCGGCTCCATGACGCAGGGTAAGAAGGGCTCGTGAAACTGCTCACCAAAAGAACGAAGGGAAACCCACTTGTCTGGCAGATTAAGACATGTTCGTAGGAACCTAGCGAAAAATAGCCTAAACTTTCCAAGACTTTTAGCTAGGTTTGTAGGTACCTAGCGAAAAATAGCCTCAACTTTCCTAGAGTTTTAGCTACTGTACTAATGCTGAGGGCTCGCTGATATCGCTGTCTTACTAGAACGTCGTGTCTAAGCGTTGTTGCTAACGTGTGCAGACGTTGTGTACACCCAATAAATTCCAAATTTGTAGGTCGCACATGCGCGAGTGCTTGTAAAAAACAATAAGCATATTAACAATATTAACAATAAGCTAGTAATAGTAAGCAACACTCATCATCATTATAATAGTAATGCTTAATTTAGCTTGCTTTGCCGAGCTAGAACAACAACAGAGCCAGATATTCCAGTTCAGTTTCTTTAATCCGACACAATACTTAAGCAGTCAAACTAAAAACACGAAGTAAAAAGAACAACGTATAGGCCCTGCACGTATAATACTACAGTACTAATAGTATTGTTTTTCGTAAAGTTCACATGTATCTGCTTCTTGATCGGACTTGTACCACATTCTGACAGTTTTCTGCAATGCCTTAGCTCCAGCTCACAAGCTCGCGACTGGTTGTCGCAAAGTATGACGTGTACAGCTAGTTGCAAGCATGCACGAGTTTTGGAGCTAGGAACAAGCTTCTGCGCACGACCGGATGAGTCAGTCTGGAAAGATGGCGCAGTCCATTTCGCGCTCTCGCTTGCTTCACTGCGCCACTGAGCACTTTTCATAGAAATAAATGGGAACGCCATCTTGGAAGAAAAATCTAGCTGTGTATTAATATATAAGTCTATGCCATAGCCCCATTAAGCCAAGCGAACGAACATTAGAGCTAACAACTCAATTCTAAAGAAAGATCTAGCTCAGGGCTCTATGCTAACTTTTTTCCCAAAGAGTGCTCCTAAATGGAAGATCCTACCAGGTTTCCTGGGGAGGCAAACTGTCAGGACCTCGCCAGCTCTCCACTGGTGTCCCACAGGGCTCCGTCCTTGGACCCCTCCTCTTCTCTCTGTACACCACCTCACTTGGACCAATCATCACCTCCCATGGCTTCTCCTACCACTGCTACGCTGACGACACGCAGCTGTACCTGTCGTTCCCCCAGACCGATCCGGGGATCTCAGCTAGGATTGAGGCCTGCCTCACAGACATCTCCGCCTGGATGACCGAGCACCACCTCCAGCTGAACCTCGCCAAAACAGAACTTCTCATCATCCCGGCTAAACCCTCCATCTCCCACGATCTCTCAATCCCCCTGGGATCTGCAACGGTGACCCCTTCATCCTCTGCCAGGAACCTTAGGGTTACCATGGACGACGAGCTCTCCCTCACGGCCCACATTCTCGGTCTCCCGGTCGTGTAGATTCACCCTCTACAACATCCGGAAGATCAGGAGATACTTGTCTGAGCACTCCACCCAGCTGCTAGTCCAAGCACTTGTCCTCTCCAAGTTGGACTATTGCAACTCGCTGCTCGCTGGTCTCCCAGCATGTGCAACCCGCCCTATTCAGAGGATTCAGAACGCAGCGGCCCGCCTGGTCTACAATCTACCCAGACGCTCCCATGTTACCCCGCTCCTCATCTCTCTCCACTGGCTACCTATCATGGCCCGTATCAGATTCAAGACCTTGGTATTGACCTTCCGAGCAGTGAACCGGACTGCACCCGTCTACATCAAGTCTCTCCTGCAGCCTTACACCCCCACCCGTCACGTACGGTCTTCTTCAGACAACCGCCTGGTGGTCCCACCGCTCAAGACCGCCCGGTCCCAACACAAGCTCTTCTCCTGTCTGGCCCCCCAGTGGTGGAATCAACTCCCCACCTCCATCAGAGATACTGACTGTCTCTCCACCTTCAAGAAAAGGCTCAAGACGCACTTGTTCCGGGAGTACAACGGTACTTAGGAATGGTTCGCTTGACCCGATGTTAGTTTCCTCAAGGATCACAATGACTCTTGCTTAGAGACTTGTTGCTCTTGTGGTTAGTGGTAACTGATTTAAATTTTTGTTCTCGCTGTGATATATTGTTTTTTATTACTGTTGCTTGCTTTTTTCCACAGGTACACTTGCACTTATAGCGGTTCATGTTGTTTAATTGTAACTTGTTTAACTACATGCTCTTATGGTTCTTCCCTTTGGCACTTACTTTGGTTGTTCACAATGTGTGCTTCATGTTTTGGCTACTCGCGATGTTTTTTGGCTATCTTGTTGTTATGATCAGTGACCTATGCACTTTGTAAAGCTCTCTCTTGGAAGTCGCTTTGGATAAAAGCGTCTGCTAAATGAATAAATGTAAATGTAAATGAGGAAATGTAGGACCACAGTGAATAACAACTTTTTACAAACAATTCATTACATACATATTTGTACTGCGTGAGTGTGTAAAGGGACACAGCTGTGGAATATGGAAAGATGACAACCAATTATAGATGGTCAAACGTCTTACCCTGCGTGTCCACTACAGCGGAGTGGGCGTCGGCTTCCAATTCATTTTCAACGAAACAGGGCGTTGACACTCGCGTAGGACATTGTGGAAAAGCGAGCGGAGCATTGCGAGTTGAAATTTCTCTACTTTATGTAAATGCGTGTTAAACGCTAGCATTGGCCAATCGGATTGGTTTTTCTTGTTTCTTGTAACGTAGCTACCGTTGTTCATGGTAAACATTTCTAAATTTCACAGATTCAAGATGAAGGAGAAACTTGTGTCTGCACACCCAGTCCTGTTGAGAACAAAGTTGCGTAATGTGACAAGCCTGAATTTAAAGATTACATTAAAATAATAATGCATGGTGCAGGGTTGCCGATGTTGTCAGTGTCCCTGGTGTGTTTAGTATACTTTTAAATTCAGTCTCGTCACATTACGTGACTGTTCTGTGCCACTGCTAGCTTGCTAGTCCAGCCGATAAATGACTGGTTGAGTGACCGGTGACGTAACATGTACTGTAATCTTGCACTTGTAAAATATTGTGTATTTTGACACCAATATTGTGTAAAAGTGGTATTTTGATCGATATTGTGAGTACATGAACCCAAGTCTTTACGCTTGGCCATGACTATAACAATGACCTTAGAGAACTACAACTCTGTATTAACTTGTCTAACACGCCCCCAAGCGTGGTGTACTGTGGGAAGGCCAGTGGTGCAGAGCGTACGCCTGGGACACACTGGCTGCGAAGCGCTGCGATTAGCTTCAAAGCGCCTTTTTTCTTTCGGCGCCCATGTTATCAAATTGGACCGGCCACACAGGCTGCGATTGGCTCGCGCTCTGCAGCTATCGTTTCGGCAGCTGGTCGAATTTTTCCGCGAGACGCTTGCGAAATCGGCTGCAGGATGATAAAATACACCATATTATTTGATATATTTAAAGAAAAAAACATGTTAAGATTTTACTCCATTAATTGTAGACTACGGTGAACATTTCTAAAGTTGTACACTTTATAATTATTTATAAAATATTACTGTGTAGGCCTACATAGTTTACCAATATTCAACCTATAAAATTTCAGCTCCCTAACTACACAATGTTGGTAACGAACATCCGTTACCAACATCTGCTGGGTAAAAAGTAACGTTGGGACAGTTAAACTAGCAACTCACTGGCCCGATCGGGCCACTGCAAATTATTGATTGAAAAAAAATTGCTTTGTAAAAGTTAACATCCTTGTTTTGCTATCTGCTAAATGGAGTCAGGTGGCTGAGCGGTTAGGGAATCAGGCTAGTAATCTGAAGGTTGCCAGTTCGATTCCCGGCAGTGCAAAATGACGTTGTGTCCTTGGGCAAGGCACTTCACCCTACTAGCCTCGGGGGAATGTCCCTGTACTTACTGTAAGTCGCTCTGTATAAGAGCGTCTGCTAAATGACTAAATGTAATGTCTAAATGTAAATGTAAATGCATAAATAACTTTGCAGCTCGTGTATTTAATTGAATTTGTAATTCAATTAAACTGTTTGGTGCGGATTTGAGCATTGGCAAAGCATTAGCGTCAAAGTTGTCGTGTGTGTCTGGCCAATCATGAAATAGCTGTGTCGTCATTAGAACCCGTGCAGTTGCTCTTGAGAAAATGTGCTCGGCTACACAGCCGGCAGTTCTCGAATCGATCTCACGGTACTTTGATGGCTATGTCACAGTGACCTAGCCTCGGCGCAGCCTCAAGTCGGACAAAAAGTCTAACCAGAATTCATTGTTTCAAGTCAGCTGCTTGCAGCTGGCTGCAGCGCTGCATGAAGTCAGTCCATGTCGAACGCACCTAATAAAGTGAAGATGGCAGCAAAGTATAGCTACGCGCTCAAACGGAAGCAACTTTTTTTTATAGAACGAAGATGCACTGTGTCGTCTGTCGTATGTTCCCGTCTAAAGCAGACAAAAGTGGCAGGGCTCCAGACTGCGACCAAATGGTCGCATTTTGCGATCAGTTTTTGAGACAGTGCGAGCATTTTTTACAAGTACTCGCGCATGTGCGACCAACACATTTTGAATTTATTGGGTGTGCACAACGTCAGCACACATTAGCAACGACGCATAGATACCACGTTCTAGTAAGACAGCGATATCAGCGAGCCCTCAGCATTAGTACCATAGCTAAAAGTCTTGGAATGTTTAGGCTATTTTTCGCTAGGTTCCTACGAACATGTCTTTATCTGCCAGACAAGTTCCCCTTTGTTCTTTTGGTGAGCTGTCTCACGAGTCCTTCTTACCCAGCGTCATGGAGCCGAGCAGCTAAAAATTCTTATTTGGCACTAGCGTTGTTAATCTACTGTATCCCTGCATGTGTTTGCGCAGTTGCTCAGAAAGTGTGGTGTAGGACAGGGGCGATTCTAGGATCAGACCTTCAGGGGTGCTCAGCCCCCAATGAGAATGTGACATGAATACAGTGCCTTGCAAAAGTGCTAAACCCCCTTGCTAATAAATCCCTAATTTCACCGGATAACAATTAATTCATTTACGTATTATTGGACTCATATTCTTATTCTGTGCAATCAGACATTAATTTGTAAGTTTGTTACATGTCTGGTTTGTTTACTATGCAATTCAGTGGGGGAGTGATCCTCATCATGGCTCAAACCTAGTCAATGGTTAGCTAGCAAGCTAGCTCTGACTAAAGCACCAGCTACAGTTTACACTTACCTACAGTTAGGCATTTAACATTATAAGCATATCAACATCCTGCTCTTTTTCATAAATTATGAATTATATTAGAAAATTGGTTACAGGAGGATATCACTTTCTAGACTGATCCTAAATAAAATTTTCTGCTAGAATATATTAATGTGCATATTCATAGTGACATTCATTTTCATATTAAATCGTACATTTGAACTGTTTACCACATTGAAGAGAAGGACTAGGGCTTTCTAATGATATAAATGTATGATTATTTAAAGATTCTGTCGGTAAGTTGTGCAATGCTAGCTATTTTCACGTGCGGCATGACTAGTACAGAACTGCCGGGAGACTAGTCTAGTTAGTCCACAAGAGAGAGCAGCATCGTTTCCTTCACCAATTACCCCATGTCGCATTCAGATGTAAGAACCAATTGTAAGAACACACACACGCGATGAGCAAAACCTAGTTCAGGCATGGAACTCGGGCAGCGCGTGTCATTTCACCCATTGCCGTATGTTCAGCCTTTAGGTTTAGCTCCGATAGGCGAAATCGCACACATACACACATTTTTCACTATAGACTTGACCTCGGACGACGGGTGAAAAAGTCGTAGACAAGACAATTCGGTTTTCTGAAGTGGTTTCTTTCTTTTTAGTGAAAAAACATTGGCATATTCTATCTAGCGACTCACAGGCCAATCGTTCAAAAATACTCCGCCAACCAATTGGCTTACAAATTTTGATCCTGGCAATTTCCCCTGCAGGGGTTGCGTTAATTGTAATGCAACGATCAAGGGTAATTCTTTCCTACACCCGCGGACTGGCAAGTCATTCTCCGTGAGGCGGAGAATCACTTGCCGCACGACTTTTGTCGTATACCTATTGAAATGCCCATGTGGATTTTGTTATGTTGGAAAAACAAAAAGAGAATTGAGAGTAAGAATAAATGAACACAAAAGTAATATACGTAATCACGACATGGGGGAGGGGAGCTACCTCCCGGAAATGGGTCTCTGCAGGTTGGGATGTCTGCTAACGTCCAACTCTACACATTTCAAAATAAACACAAGTTCAACAATAGAAACTTAAACAATGCTTCCGTCAACAAAATTAACCCCCCCAACTGAGTCCCCTTCTGTCCTGCCGCAAGCCAGGCTGAAAACCAAGAGCGCAGTTGCGACCCAACATTAACGCCAGCGCGAATACAACATAAAAACTACATTTCCCATTAATGAGTAGTTCGAACCCATCCACCACCGAGGACCTCATTCGGAACAGTACAGAGGGGCCCTCCCTGAAAATGTTTGATGCAGGCATGCAAACTCCTTACCTTTTGGTGAGACTCAACTTTACAACTGGCTCTGGAACCAATCGTCACTCCTAATGCCTAAACCTCACAACCAATCAGGGGCTGGTTAAAATAACATGACATTGTTTAGAAGAGCACAGATTCTACATTTATCTAGCCTCTTAATTTTGCTCTCAAAGTGCACTAGATTGATGCGTTTAACTTTTAAATTGAATTTAAATTTACGTTTAAATTTAAGAAATTTTCTTCTGGGAGAGCATGCCCGGATTCGCCGTATTGTTCTCACATTTTTTACTCCTGACCTGTTTGCATGGCTGTTGATGTCTCTAAATGTGCTGCAAACTCTCAGCTGGAATAAGATCAAGATGCCCATGCTACAAAGCTTGGCCAAGCCAGTCAGTTTGAAACAATGTTACAATTAATACAGAAAAGTAATAAAAGTAACCAATCCTGTTTCCGGTCAATTGTGTGTAATTTATTCGACAAGCTAATAATGATGCAATGTTAAAAAAAGAAACTGA
Source organism: Osmerus mordax (assembly GCF_038355195.1). Classification (NCBI taxonomy): domain Eukaryota; kingdom Metazoa; phylum Chordata; class Actinopteri; order Osmeriformes; family Osmeridae; genus Osmerus; species Osmerus mordax. Next base: position 1,710,059 of record NC_090050.1, on the reverse strand, counting down.
CTTTCCCCCTAAATTGTCTGTGCCCCGAAAGTTTTTCACTTGGGGGCACGTGCTCCTGCAAAAAAAAGTTGCCGTAGAGCCCTGGGTAGGTGTTTTCGCTATCTAGCTGTTCTTGCATTCCTTGCAAATCAGCGTTAATAAAAAGCAGATGAGAGAGCTAACTAGTCTAGCTAACATTGACATATGCTCCTTAATCGTTGATTTAGAAGACAGTACTGTTCTAACTAGCTAAGAATATTTAATGTACCGATCTAGCAAGCTTGTCTAAAGACACGTCAGCATGCTAGAGCAGCTAGACTAAAATACCGGTATTTGTTTGTCTATGGCCAAACTGCAGCTACAATTCACTAAATCTCTCTTACTAATTAAACACCACCCTCAAATAAACACCGCCCTTGAATAAACGCAGCATCAAAAATGAAATATTGTTGGTGATTGGACCACGAAGATATTAAGCCAGGAACCATGGGAATTTAGATTCTCATATTTCAATGGTCGGGCTGGATAAAAAGTGTTAATCAGTCAGTTAAGGTTATAACTAAACTTCAAATGCATAGCCTTCCTATGCATATGCTACTGCCAATTTTCTATGAAATAAATGTTTAATAAACCGAACTACATTAATTTATTCAAAGCAACATGCAAAGTGTGCATACAGAAAGTAGGGATCAGAAGTAACAGTATTTCAGTCAAGGAATCGTTTTTATTTAGGTTACTAGTAAAATAATAGTTCAAATCAGCACATGATGCTTGTGCATTTTATGACAAATCGTATTTTATCATAATCTTAATTAGGGCTGTTGCTATCGAATATATTTTAGTAATCGAGTATTCTACCGAAAATTCAAATTTTGCTTAATTAAAGACCAATGGTAAATATACCAAAGAAAAGACTGGTCTCTTAAAATGAACAACTTATAGGTTTCCTTTTATAGAAAAATTAAAAAATATATTTTTTAAAGGGGTGATTGAATGTTTTTTTGGGGTATTTCACACTGTTCCTTAAGGTCTCCGAATAGGGTAAGTAACATTGGTTGGGTTGAAAATAGCCTGGGTGCTGTTCTATGCCCCCTGATAGATCCTCTGAAATTTTCCCAGGAAAAAACACTAGCTTTTCTCCTTTTATGGTATGTTCATTAATATTTAGATGAGCTGCGTGCTGATTGGTTGGTTTTCAACAGTGAAGCTGGGGAGCAAAAACGCAACACGGCCAACAGCACTCACTGAAACACCGAAGTTGGAGACTTGAAATAAAAACGCGCAAATAAATCTATTGTGTCTACACAACACTGTTTTCAACAGATTGACTAGATACCATTTGAAATGATAACGTTAGTTGTTTCCACTTCTGTTGTTGAAGCAAACTGGATTGGCTTAGGTGGGTAGAACATTACAGCTTAGTAACCAAACTATATCGTGATTCAACTCAGCTTCAGTTAGCTAACTCTAGACATCTTGCTGAAAAATAACCTGACAAAGATCTGGACAAACATGCATCGTGAATTGTAGATTTACATAACAACACAGGTTATTTATTTGAATGAAACAACACAGGTTATTTATTTGAATGAAACAGTCAAGAACATGAAACGTTAGCCCCATTGCCAATAAACTAGGCTAACATCACACATTCTACCTATGCTCTTGCGTTAGCAAGCTAAACTAGTTTACATGCCTACAGTCTAGGTGTATTCGCTATCTTGCATTCCTTGCAAATCAGCGTTAATAAAAACAGATGAGCTAGAGTCTAGCTAACATTGACTAGACGGGCATGGCTGATTGTCTATACCGTAGCGTAGAAGATCCCTGTGCAGTTCGACCCTCGACACATTTGCGCGAACCATTTCACCAAGGACGGTTTTGAAAACCTGGGACAATGTAGCTAAAGCAGGATTTGCTATGAAGCTGTTGCTGAAAAGAGGTGCGTTCCGACCTTACGTTCATCACAACCGCAAGCTGTAGTATGATTTTGTCTAACATATCCTGTATCTAGCACCTGCCTTTCTCCAGTTCTTTCAAATAGATAATCTAGACAGGCGTTAGCAATACTGCTATTTGTTTTCTGGCTATTTTTTCGGAAGCTTCCCTTCTAATGCCGACAGCTAGTCTAGCTAGAGTCATTTGCTAAGTAAAGTATGTTGATGTGTTTAGAAACGTATTTAGCATTCTACCTATGCTAGATACATGAGACGTTAGCATTGCTAATAACTGTTAGCGACAAAATCATACTGTAGCCTACTTACAGCTTGCGGTTGCGATGAGCGTACGGTCGGAACAGCACATCTTTTCAGGTTCAGCTTCTTAGCAAATCCTGCTTGAAATTGTCCAAGGTTGTCAAAACTGTCTTGGGTGAAATGTTCAGAGCAAATGAATAATTGAGTGTCGAACTTCGCCGGGATCTTCTCATTGACAAACAGCAGCCATGCCTGTCGAATGTTTGGCTCCTTGGGAAGACTATTAGTGTTAGCCGGCCCTGTACAGCCTGGAACACAGCATTTACGACCGTGGTCCATTTTCAATATCCTTGTTATACTGCAAAACGTTATTCTTTGTAATTGCTTAGAAGTAGCCTACACAGAGCAGCGCGCAGCTAAACTAGCATCGGAGATCTACGCTACCTCAGACTGGGCAAGAACACCAGTGAGTGGGCTGGTCTGGATGTAAATTTTGGGGCGTGACAAAAGGTGAGTTCGACTTCAAGCAGCGCCGGCGTCGACTGCAGCCGCCTGCAGCCCGGCTGACTTGAAGCAGCCAATGGCATTCTCAGCTTCAAGTCAGACGGCTGCAGCCGGCTGTCGGCGCCATGCACCGGTGCTGCATTAAGTCGAACGCACCTATTGATACAGACCAGAGCCAAAAAAGGCGGTCCCCGGACTGACATCAGTCCGGTGGCTTTGTTGAAAAGCTAGCGTTTTACAGACACATTTTTTCATTTGGAGATTTGCATAGGAAAGAGGTGTCAATGGACTTTGAGGTTCACTGTATGTTCATTTTACCCACCAAACTGTCGTTATTCAACTATGACAAGGTAAAATCGGTTTTGCAATCAATCACCCCTTTAAAATATATGTCTCGGGTGAGGTCCTCCGGTCTCTGAATAGGTTGGATGTTTTCTGTTAAGATGCTGCAGCATGGACCACGTGCTGTTGTGGTATGCTAGCTCGATCTTGCAATGAACACACACCACGGCGTTCTCTTTACTTTTCAATTTGAAATTATCCCAAACCTTAGAGATTTTCTCTTGTTTGTTTCTTCTCTTTGGCCATTGTGCTCCCTTCCATTTTACAGCTCGCACACGCCCGCACCCTCAAATCCAAAACACTTTTTGGGTGACGTAAGCGTGTTGTGTTACACTAAAAATAGCTTTAGAGGAGCTTTAAAATTAATTGAAAGAGGCTTCGAGGAAGAGGAATTTGCCTCGATCATTTTTTGTAATCAAGTTACTCAAGGAATCGTTTCAGCCCTAATCTTAATCATCATACATTTTATCTGTCTTAAATTTAAAAGGGTTAAAATTAGCAAATATAAGGGTTAAAATTAGCAAATATACAAACAAATTACAGTTCTTTTTTTTATACATTTTCAGGGAATATTTGGAGGATGATTGTAAAAATGTAAATGTGGTGTAACACTTTAAACTTGGTTCCAAATTATTAAACTTGCTTAAAAAAGCTTACATTCTCAATAAAACACCCTCAGTGTTTCCTCTATGTTGATTTGTCCGTGGCGGCCCGCTACAGCACAATTTCTGCCTCCACGGTATCAGAAATAGGGCTGTACAAAAGGCAGTCTATCAGCAGTGATTGAGTGCATGTCGGAGAATAGCATGGAGACGCGCTTCACACTGCGAGCGGGGAGACTGCTTCTGTCCGGATGATGACTAGCCAGTTGAGATCGCATGTGTGCGTCCTTGAGAACTGTAAATCTTATAACTTATGTTGTCAGTTCATTTAAGCCTGTTATTGTATTAATTAACATTTGCAAGAACTATAGACAAAGTAAAAATATTTTTGAACTTGACCACACCCAAAATGTTTAGGGTGTGGTCAGGTATCTTTGTAAGTATGTCAAACGGTGTAACCCTAGTAAAACATTGATAATTCATAATCCTTAAAATTGTATTTACTTTAAATTTACTTTAGTTTTAAATATTCACACCAAGGCCATGTGCTTACATAGGGGACCATGTTAATGCCTGTCAACATGTTTGAGCCAAGAAAAACTCTGATAAAGCGTTAAACAATAGCGTTAACTACTTCCACTCAGGGCTCGAAATTGGCACCCGCCAAGCACCAATGGCGTGTAGATTTTTGGGCTGGCGACTAAATTGTGTCCGATGCTCTGCCATTTGGCGAGTCAAATTGCGGAGTACAGTTCCCGACTTCCGCGCCCGTCATGGTAAAAAAAAAGAAGCTTGCAACGCCAACACGAACAGTTGTGCGTGCAATGCATCTAGGTGGCAGAAAACCGGGAAGATAGCCTTTATAACAGCTTGAGAATGACACGGATAATACAAATAGTTTGATTTAAAAAGACAAAAAAGGTCGAGGATGACAACATTTAAGAGAGAAAGAATTCCCCATTGATCTGTCACATCAGAATTTTGATTTGGGTCACGAAAGTCTTGAAATGAGTAAGAATGACGCCCGGTAGACCGCATAGTCTTAGGCGCCAGCCATGTTTTCACGTCATGTCACAAAGTTCATAATTTTACAGTTTTACAGTTAATTCTACACCTAAAAACTCGTGCAGGGCAGCTTTCAAGAGATATGGGAATTCAGCTTTTAGCGAGTTGGTCTTATTATTTTTGTGATTTGTGTAAAACTGGCAATCTGAGTGAGACTGCGTCCCCGTTACACTGTTTTGACGTCGTTGGCCTCAGTCAGACTCGGGTCGCTCACTGGCAGTGTGCACAATGTTGTATTTCACTCCAATCTACACTATAAACGTCAGGGAGGCTGCCTTTTGTAGATACAAGCCTGCTGAAGATAGCCAGCATCTCGGATTTCTTTAACCGAGCCTGTTTCATTAGTCATTTGCCTGAGAAAGCGACCTCCGTTAGCCAGGCTAGTTTTGCCCGATCACTTGGTCAGGCTATTTAAAGGTATCGGGGTCAAGTGACTTTTGTGCATGGACAAATGAAACGTAAATGTACGTGTTCAAAAAGTTTGTCAATCCCTGAAATCCAGTGGCTAGAGATATATGATGACCTGATCGACACGAGTAGTAGGCCCCTGGAACCCCCTGAATTAATAAATTATTTTAAAAAAGTAAAATTGTTTCATTTTACATTACATTTATATTTACATTTACATTACATTTAGTCATTTAGCAGACGCTCTTATCCAGAGCGACTTACAGTAAGTACGGGGACATTCTCCCCGAGGCAATTAGGGTGAAGTGCCTTGCCTAAGGACACAACGTCAGTTGGCATGACCGGGAATCAAACTGGCAACCTTCGGATTACTAGCCCGCTTCCCTAACCGCTCAGCCACCTGACTCCCATTTTGTTTAATCCATTCTGATAGTGATTTACAATTATATTAAAATCATAGGTAAAGGTTATTTATTTCAAACAATTTCAGAGTACGTCTGAAATGCCAGGTTTAATTTTGGCCGGTAAAAAATATTATTGGCTGGTAACTTTTTTCATCTACCAGCCATTTTGGCTGGTAAGCCAAAAAGTTAATTTCGAGCCCTGCTTCCACTTCATTTAGAGCCTATGGTCACATGATGAACCAACTTGCTCCTCAAATGCTGAAAATAATTATGTTGTGGGATAATTATGTTGTGGGAGTCAGGTGGCTGAGCGGTTAGGTAATTGGGCTAGTAATCAGAAGGTTGCTGGTTCGATTCCGGGCCGTGCAAAATGACGTTGTGTCCTTGGGCAAGGCACTTCACTCTACTTGCCTTGGGGGAATGTCCCTGTACTTACTGTAAGTCGCTCTGGATAAGAGCGTCTGCTAAATGACTAAATGTAATGTAAATGTAATGTAAAATGTTGTCAGAGACACTTGTAATTATGACGTTAACATTCATAAGTAGCTAACGTCAGCTCTCTAGATGTAAGCGAGGCGACTGACTTCGAGCGAGAAGACTGAACTAACTTAGTTGGCAGTCATACAAAATGTCCACGAAATGACTTGTTGTTTTGGAAGCAGATAGTCAGGAATATTCCAGTGCACGCATGTCTGGCATCTACACAATCTTTAGCTCATAAAAAAGAACGAGTCCTGCTAAGCTACCAAAAAAAAGTTTGTAGCTGTAATTCCAGTCGATTGTCGATGCGTCTATGTTTTATGCAGAACCAATTTCTTCAGAGCGTAATAGGATTTTGGTGGCACGGTTCGACACGTGATCCTTCTACACAAATAAGGTAGCTGCTTTTTGTCAACATGGATGGATATGGTTGTCAAATAGAGGATTTATTTTGACGTGGCGACGCGCCATGGCAAAATACCATGGTACCATGGCGGTACCAGAAATAGGGCTGTACAAAATTTTAGGATGTCTGTGATTGTTAGAGTGCATGTCGGAGAATAGCATGGATACGCGCTTCACGCCGCAGTTTAGATTGTGCGTCTTTGAGAAGTCGTATAGCTAACTTGTCAGTTAATTTAGGCCTGTTATTGTATTAGTCTATATTCTTGCTAATTTAAATTAAGTTAACTGGTGATCTGTATTATTCCCCTGCTAGCTAAATTGCACGTCTGTTGATTTGATAGCGATTGCTGCCTTTGCTTACGTTTGTATTTTCGGTGCATTACTATGCAGAAGTAGTTTTAATTAATAAATAGTGGGTTTATTGTTATTATTTGCTACAGAATGCTTAGCCTATCAAGCTCAAATGAAGCAGACAGTGTACATGCTTTCGAGTACCTTAATCGATAGGCTACTGACCAACGTCAATTATTGATACGTCAATTAATAATTGGCAGCATTTATTCCATTTAGAACATACTTTGAGTGGAAGGTCTCTAAGTAGCCTAACCTTATTGCTTTAGGGGAAATAGTACGAAAATGTGCAATATTACATTAGTTATTAAACTAGGCTATTACATTAACCTGGGGGGGGGGGGGGGAGAGACAGACTTATGTCGTTGTTGTAACATTCATTCATTCATTCTTCCACAACTGAAAACACTGATCAACCATAAAAACAATCGTAATGAAAAATATGAAATATGATATATAAAACTGTACAAAACAGAATAAGGAATAACAGATTAAGGACACTCAGTCCTCACTGTCAGTGTCAGGACAGTTATCTCCCAGTTCCTCAGTTTATTTTGTGTTGGCACAATTACAACAACGACATAAGTCTGTGCAACACTGTCCTGCAGAAAAACATGAACATCTGCCTGTCTCACACGCACTTTTGCAGCCGCAGTGTATCACATGCAAAACACTGTCGGGCCGAATTTCTGTTATGTGCAAGGTCCCATCAACTATTTGCCAAACATATCCATCCATGTTGATAAAAAGCAGCTACCTTATTGGTGTAGAAGGATCACATGTCGAACCGTGCCACCAAAATCCTATTACGCTCTGAAGAAACTAGTTCTGCATAACACATAGACGCAACGATAATCGACTGGAATTTCAGCGACAAACTTTTTTTTGGTAGCTTAGCACGAATCGTTCTTTTTTCATGAGCTAAATATTGTGTAGATGCCAGACTGTGGAGCGGGAATCATTTTCTAAAATACTTTTTGTGGCTTGCAGCCTATCTGTGGAATATGGAAAGCCATATGTGCCAAAACCTGTAATTTAGCGTTCACATTAATTTTGCGTTAACGTAACCTCCCCTTTTTGAAGATGGGACCAACATACCCACCCCCATTTTGATGTAGTGTCATCATGTTTCTTACATGCACATGTGATTTAGTATTTGGGACAGTCCATTTGTGTTGGGGAGATCAACTTGTCCAGATTAATCCATTACAATTTAAATTTGTAATCTTTATTTGTAATATGATATTGGACTGTATGCTTGATTTATTTTTTCAATAACTAACCAGTAGCTTACAAAATAAAGTTGTCAATAATGTCACTGCCAATTCATATTATTTCCAAACCTTAATTAAAACAAATTATAGGTTGAGTGGGGAATTGTTTTGTCTCTTGCAATTATTGTTACCTGGTTTCCCCCAGAAATGAATGAAGTTGTAGCACCCAATTTTAAACGTCTGAACAGGTTAGAAACGGCCATGTTTAAACTGCAATTTCTGTCATCTTAAGACCGCCATGTGTCATCTTAACGCGAAATCACAGGTTTTGGCACATATGGCTTTCCATAGTGGAACAGCACATAATCTTCCACCAAAAAGGCCCTGTATAGTACTGCTAGAGCCAACCTGAAGAGAGGCATCAAAGATGCCAAGAAGGCTTACAAGGAAAAAATCGAAGACCATCTCACTAATAATAATGCAAGGACAGTGTGGCAGGGAATCCAAAACATCACCAACTACAAGAACAGCTACTCCAGCACTGTCCACACTGATGCCTCACTGGCAGAGGAACTTAATCACTTCTTTGCCCGTTTCGAGTTCAACAGGCCCACCACAATTGCACTGACTCCACCAACCCCCAGCAGCCACTCGCTCACCCTACAAGAACACGAGGTGAGATGTGTGCTCAAATCAGTGAGCACAAGGAAAGCCGCTGGCCCTGACAGAGTATCTGGAAAGGTACTTAATTAATTCTTGACTACAGAAGGCAAAGTGCAGATCCGGCCCCACTCTACATCAACAGGGACTGTGTGGATTGCACTGCAGCAGACAAGAGAGCCCTCCAAAGGGTCATCAACACAGACCAAAAAATCACTGGCTGCTCACTGCCCTCCCTGGAATCCATTGCCCGCTCCCGCTACCTTAGCAGGGCCAATAACATCTTGAAAGACTCCTCTCACCCAGGCCACCAACTGTTTACTCTCCTGCCCTCAGGCAGATGGTACAGATTCTTTAGAGCAAGGACCACACGTCTTAAGAACTGTTTTTTCCCGACGGCCATCAGAACACTAAATATAGACATGCTCTAAACACAAATCCTCCAAGTAATCTGCGAACGCAAGCTGTCATGAATATTTTTTTCAGCTTGTTCGTTTGGCCAACCAATGTCATCATGACACGCACGCTTTTTATTTCGAGTCTTCGGGTCTGTAATTTACGGAGCCCCCAGACTCTACTTCTGAAGAAAAGAAAAAAAGAAATTGTGCCCACGAAATGCTCATTCGTGCCCACGAAATGCTCATGCGTGGTATTTTGGGGATAACAACGTAGTTTAACTATATTGCGGGCAGTTCTGCTATACGTGTGTGGGGCACATACCCAGAGCAAGCTAAAGGTGCAGTCATGGACAGAGATGATTTGATTGTATTGTATTTTAGGCTGGTGAATGACGGTGGTAAAGTTGGTTTGAATTTGGATATTCAACAGATATTCGGACACCCAGTATTGTGTTATTTTAACCGGTGTTAGCACCGCTACGACCGGCCGCTTAGCCAATGCTTTTGGTTGCCTAAACAAAGTGTATGTTTAGGGACCATCAACAAATTACACGCTTCAAAAGTCAATAGCTTCTCAACAACATGAACTAGGAGCGTCAAAATAATGTTAAACTGTTGAAGATGTATGCATTCATGTAGGGCTGCAACTAACGATTATTTTAATAATCGATTAATCTGTCGATTCTTTTTTCGATTAATCAATGAATCGGATAAAAAAAACAAAAGCATTAATTTCCAACCCTTTATTCAAAAACAGAACTGACAGTGCAAATTCACAGTGCAAAAGATCTTCAGAATGTGCACAAACAGGCACACATTTTGAAAAAGTTATTAATATTAGCGTGGATTTTATGCTATTTTCCAAAATGAGCTATTTATTTGAGTTTTGTTTAAAACTTTATTGAAAATTGAAAGGTTGTGGAAGTAGGCCAGACTTTATTAGAATAATCTGGTGTATATTTAAGATTTTTTGACACAATTTTGAAAAAAGTTAAGATTTGCGAGGATTACGCTATTTTCAAAGATTAGTGATTTTTTATCATTTTATTTGAAACTTCATTGAAAAGGTAAAGGCTGTGGAAGTATACCAGACATTGTTAAGATACTCTGGTGTCTGTTTGAGGTTTTATATTCCAAAAAATATTATAAAAGTCTACATTTTTCAAAATGGTATGGGTTGTTTTCACCCGGTCCCTAACGCGATGCTACAAAGTAGCATCTTCCGAATGTGAGACGAATGTCGAATATGAAACTAACACACTGTTTCGATGTATTTAGTGTGAAATGCTCCCACACCTTGGATGACTTGGGTCGTACTGATTTCTCTGCCTCCGCCATGTGTTTCAGAACAACGTTACTCAACAACGTCTCTCCGATGGCCTTCCCTCTACCTCCTCTCCGCTCCGCGCTCAACTAAACTTTTTTTTAAAAATACTCAAACATCTCCGCGACATATTGAGTGGCATAATAATGGCGCGACACAACGAATCGATAATGAAATTCGTTGCCAACGCTTTTAATAATCGATTTTAATCGATTAGTTGTTGCAGCACTACATTCATGCTGCACAGCCTTTATTTTGTTCATTTTCATCTCGTTATTAAAAATAATTTCTTCATTCAAAATAAACCTTCAAACTTCAATAGCTTTTTGGTCATGTGACCTATAATCCTCCAATTCATTTCAGTGTGTTCACTGACTATGCATATATATATATATTTAAAAAAATATATTCCCCAAGGAGCATGCCCCGGACCCCCCGGGGGGTTCGGATCCTTGTCACCTTTTTCATCCCTGATGAGTTTGCACCCCTGATGAGAAGATTGCTGTGGAGTTCGATCCTCAATGACACATTTGCTCAAACCATTTCACAGAGGACAGTTTTGAAAACCTGGGACAATGTAAAGCAGGATTTGCTATGAAGCTGTTGCTGAAAAGAGGTGCTGTTCTGACCTTATGTTTATCACAACCGCAAGCTGTAGTATGATGTTGTCGCTAACAGTTATTAGCAATGCTAACATATCCTGCCTGTATCTAGCATCGGTAGAATATGTGATGATTTAGTTTATTGGCAATGGGGCTAAAGTCATTTCATGTTCCTGACTGTGTTTCATTAAAATAAATAACCTGTGTTGTCATGTAAATCTACAATTCAAGATGCATGTTTGTCCAGATCTATTTTTCAGCAAGATAGCTAGCGCTAGAGTTGAATCACGATAGTTTGTTTGCTAAGCTGTAGTGTTAACGTTACCCACCTAAGTCGATCCTGTTTGCTTTGACAACAGAAGTGGAAACAACTAACATAATAATTTCTAATTATATCTAGTCAATCTGTTGAAAACGGTGTTGTGTAGACACAATAGATTTATTTGTACGTTATTTCAAGTCTCCACCTTTGATGTTTCAGCGAGTGGTGTTGGCGTCTCCGCAGCTTCACTCGTTGTAAACCAACCGATCAGCGCGCTGCTCATCTATATATATTCATGAGCATACCATAAAAGGAGAAAACCTAGCGTTTCATTCTGGGGCTATTTCACACGATGCATCAGGGCTCATAGAACAGCACCCGGGCCATTTTCAGCCCAACCAATGTTACATACCCTATTCGGAGACCTTAAGGAACAGTGTGAAATAACCAAAAAACCCAGTCAATCACCCCTTTAAGCTATTCGTACTGTTTTTAGATAGTTCTAATATTGTTGTGTTATATGTTGTTGTTGTGTTTTATGTTGTCCCTCGTTGCACCAACAGGAGAAGCACTCCAAATTTCGTTGTATGCAAATACAAGGACAATAAAGGCTTTTCTATTCTATTCTAAATCAGACATTGACCCATGCCTAGTCTTGATTTTTTGGGGCATTAGCCTAATCCTGTTAATACAAAATAATGTTTTGGGAGCTGTATGTAACATAAAGACTAGTACATTGGACTCATATTGTTATTCAGTGCAGTCAGACATTAATTTGTAAGTTTGTAACATGTATAATATCAACAGATAGCTCACGCTGTTTCATGAATTGTGAATTATATATTATTATATAACAAAAACAAAAATATTTTGAGGTCACATAGATACAATTTTGGGAGCATATGCAACCAAAATGGTCGCAATTTCAAGCCTTGGATGTGTAGCATATTATACTAAGATCACCACTACAATTGGTCTGGTTTTAGCTCAGGCATGTTGGGTTGCATAATGACTACATTGATCACAAACCTACTCTTCTTTCCTCCAGATGTGCAGCAGCTCTCTCTCCCAGAACCCCAGCAGATTAAAGAGGAACAGGAGCTGTGGACCAGTCAGGAGGAAGAGCAGCTCCAAGGAATGCAGTCTGAAACTACAGACTCCATGTTCACTTCTCCCAGTGTCAAACATGACTGGGATCAGGAAGGTTTTTCTGAATGTTCACATCTTGACCAAACTGTTAAAGTGGAGAACAGAGAAGGAGACTCTCTACCCAGCAACACAACTGAGGAGCAAATCAAAGCAGAGCCTGATGGACAAGACTATGCAGCACCAGAACCAGGCAGTGACTCTCAGCCCCTCTCTGTTGTAGCTCCAGACTGTCCTACAGCTCAGAGTTTGGAGGAGGAAGAACATGGAGTGCTACTTCTTCTGAACAGAACACAAGACAGTGAGGCTCTGCCAAGGGAAAATATGCTAAAGAGACGTCACACAGGAAAAACAAAACATCAGTGTCAAGAATGTAACAAAATCTTTAGTGGAAAACGTGCTTTGGTTTTTCATATGAGGACACACACAGGAGAGAAACCTTATCAGTGTCAACAATGTAAGAAACGGTTTGCTCAGAAGAATCATCTGGTTGTACACATGAGGACACACACAGGAGAGAAGCCTTATCAATGTCAGGAATGTAACAAACTATTTGCTCGAAGTGATACTCTAGGTGAACACATGAGGAGACACTCAGGAGAGAAATCATATCAATGTCAACAATGTAACAAAGTATTTGCTTTGAAGGGTACGTTTGTTGCGCACATGAGGAAACACACAGGAGAGAAACGTTATCAATGTCAGGAATGTAGCAACCTGTTTACTCAACATAGTAGTCTGGCTGCACACATGAGGAGACACACAGGAGAGAAACCATTTCAGTGTCAACAATGTAACAAACAATTTGCTGTGAAGTCTATTCTTGTCGAGCACACAAGGACACACACTGGAGAGAAACCTTATCAATGTCAGGAATGTAGCAAACTGTTTACTCAACGTAGTAGTCTAGTTGCACACATGAGGACACACACAGGAGAGAAACCATTTCAGTGTCAACAATGTAACAAACAATTTGCTGTTAAGTCTATGCTTGTTCGGCACACAAGGACACACACTGGAGAGAAACCTTATCAATGTCAGGAATGTAGCAAACTGTTTACTCAACGTAGTACTCTAGCTTCACACATGAGGAGACACACAGGAGAGAAACCATTTCAGTGTCAACAATGTAACAAACAATTTGCTATGAAGGGTAATTTTGTTGCGCACATGAGGAAACACACAGGAGAGAAACCATTTCAGTGTGAACAATGTAACAAACAATTTGCTATGAAGGGTAATTTTGTTGCGCACATGAGGAAACACACAGGAGAGAAACGTGATCAATTTCAGGAATGTAGCAACCTGTTTACTCAACATAGTAGTCTAGCTGCACACATGAGGACACACAAAGGAGAGAAACCATATCAGTGTCAACAATGTAACAAACAATTTGCTGTGAAGTCTCTGCTTGTTCGGCACACAAGGACACACACTGGAGAGAAACCTTATCAATGTCAGGAGTGTAGCAAACTGTTTGCTCAACGTAGTAGTCTAGTTGCACACATGAGGAGACACACAGGAGAGAAACCATATCAGTGTCAACAATGTAACAAACAATTTGCTGTGAAGTCTATTCTTGTTCAGCACACAAGGACACACACTGGAGAGAAACCTTATCAATGTCAGGAATGTAGCAAACTATTTACTCAACGCAGTAGTCTAGCTGCACACATGAGGAGACACACAGGAGGGAAACCATAAGTGTCAACAATGTAACAAACAGTTTGCAGTGAAGGGTAACCTGGTTGAACACATGAGGACACACAAAGGAGAGAAACAGTAGCAATGTCAGGAATGTAGCAAACCCTTTTCTAAAAGTAGTTCACTGCATTTACACAGGAGGACACACAGGAGAGAAACTGTATCAGTATCAACAATGTAACATAGACCGTATTTACAAAACATTTATCTTACAACTAAGAGTTCTCTTAACCCTTGTATTATCTTCGGGTCATTCTGACCCATCAGTCATTGTGACCCACCTTCGTATTGCGACACATTTACCTCATACAAAAACAAAGTGAAGCATTTTCTTTTAACTGTCGGGCTGTCTCAGACCCCCCACATTGGAATGGTTAAAATAAAATTATTTTTATTTTGTTTTTGTATTGGGTAAAATTGGGTAAACACAACGATGGTTCGTTATGAACCTTTGGGTCATGTGACCCGAAGGCAGCACGAGGGTTAAATAGCAGTAAAAACTCATTGGTAAGAGTTTCCTCCTAAAACATATTCACAAAGCAGTCGAGACCAACTTTTATTGGCAATAAGGAGCCATCTTGAGTGAAAACAAAAGGTGAGGTTGACCTTGTTGCTATGGATAAAGTCAACAAGCTTACTAACAGTGATTGGCTAATAGGTGGATAGATCTCAGTCATTTATTTCATCATAGAAATATTGTATAACGAGGTATTATTTTGTGTAAAGTTTTTGAAAAATAAAAGTTTCCATAACCAAATAAAGATGGCCAGATGTAGGTTGTCACTTATTAAATAAGTATATTGTTTAGCTAAATGTCAGTCTCTTACACATGGATCTTTAGTTAGCTGGATTTAATTATTGACAATTTGTCATGATCTTGGATTGTTATGTTCTTCGACGCTCATCCTGGACTGTCACAGCAACAGGTCCGTTAACTTAATGTAAACAAGATTTGATTGTGGCTTTATAAGCAGAGGTACAGGAAGTCTGTCACAGCCATGTGTTGTCTACTATTGATACATACCCCCTTTTAAGCCAACGCATGAACGCGCAAGCATGCCAGACAACTCAATCCAGCTATACTAATCCTAAACAACAGAGGTGAAGCCTAATTAGCCAGATCATGGTTAGCAAGATATCTTGGATGTGTCATTTGATCTCTGATATAATAAGCGACGTACGAAGAACGTTGCTTATTAACCACTGAACTCTACTACAATCATAATACCCGACTTTGACTCTTCTGGATGCCGTGCTAGCCGACAGCGGCACTTGCTTCAACAGCTCAACAACCTTTTTTTGGATTTTTTTTCTTTTAGTTTAAGACTTAGGCAGCCATGTCGATGGCACATTGTTTAATTAATTCGGCATCGGCGAATGGCTTCTTAGCTCTTGCAAGCTTCCAAGAAACGTGTAACGAGGCAGCTGTTGCGCTCTCTTGTGCCGATGTTGTTTTACACATAGTTAAAACCGAGTGCTTGTATGATGTTAACTAGCAATTTTTTGTTTGCGCTGGTCAGATTTTTCTGGGTAGTTTGCATTAAAACTGATAGCATGAATAGAGTTAAAGCTGTCAGCGTGGGCCAGACATTTGGCTCTTGCGGGCAGGATCTGGTTGTGCTATGGAATCATTCCTCTACAAGAACTCCAGCGGCAACCAACCCTTAGAGCTGGCTCTGTTGGTGGGAGACTGGGAGAGAGAGAAAGAGGGGGAGAGAAGAGCAGGGGAGGAGGAGCAGTGGCTGTCTAGTGCAGTATGACTGAGCTAATATGGGGGAAGGTTGTAGAGGGATGGGGTTGGTGTTGAGGAATAAATCACTAAAGCTTTGCAGCTCTCTTCATGGTGTTGGGACTGTTACACGAACCCTGTGGCTCTAGCAGTCTAGGTTACAAAGACCCGTAACATAACACTGCATAATGCAGAGTGCAAAGGCACAATGAGAACAATCGACACAGACAACCAAAGCTACCGTCAAACATAAAATGTTTATTAACCACACGGTAAAGGGGTTAGTGTAATGGCAGAATTCTAGTGGCACTGTGTAGATTTGAATAGTCAAGAGATGGCGGTTTCAATTTAATTTATTTAGCTTGTACATTAGCATAAGATTTAACCCTCGTGCTGCCTTCGGGTCACATGACCCAAAGGTTCATAACGAACCATCGTTGTGTTTACCCAATTTTACCCAATACAAAAACAAATTAAAATAATTTTCTTTTAACCTTTGCAATGTGGGGGGTCTGAGACAGCCTAGCTGTTAAAAGAAAATGCTTCACTTTGTCTTTGTATGCGGTAAATCTGTCGCAATACGACGGTGGGTCACAATGACTGATGGGTCAGAATGACCCGAAGATAACACAAGGGTTAACAAAGTAATTTGTGATCAGTCTAACAAAGGAGGTGCTAGCCACAGATCGTTCGCAAGAGTGATGAAGAACAATCATAAACGCTACCTTATATAAACGTTAGATCAAATGGCATTCTATAAGGTCAATCCATCAATGTAACAAAGTCTGTGATTGGCTAACTCAATTCAGTGACAGTTTGAAACAATATATCTCCATACCATTTGTCCCACAGTTCTTTGATGTGGCATCTCTCCCCAAATCAGTAGATACTAAAGCCACAGAAGTTGATCAGTCAAATGGTCAACTGTCCTTTGTGTGGGCAACTTCAAACAAGTATTTAATTAACACCACCCATGCAACAGGAAGGGTCAGAGCAGCTTGATCAGTTCATCTATCTTAAACTGCTCCCTCAGATCACAATAACAATACAATTGAATCCACATTGTCTCCAGACCAGCTGTCTCATCCTCCCCAGGTGACAAGAACTCTCCCAGGTCACCCAGACTTCCCGTCCCTAGACTTCACGTCTCCTAGTTAGGTGTTATAAAACTACAGGTGGCATCTCTGCCAAATGAGTTGAATCAACTTTCATTGTATCAAGCTTCTTAACAAACTTTTAGACTTCCCTTAAAACACATTCCTCATATATAAAACACACACATTATAACTGTATTCCAAAATTTCCACCACATTAGGGCAAAGGGGCTGAGCAGGACCCAAGAAATGAAATGATATAGTCCAAAATACCCCTAAACTGAACTTGCCTGCCTCAAGAACCACGTAGCTGACTACTAACCAAAACAAAAATACAGTGGGTGGTCCGCTCAGTTCTAACTACTGTTTTTAGACAAAGTTTTCCTACGGGTTGTGTATGCACAAGGGCGACATGCGGTGGCCGACATGTGCAAAAGGAATTTGGAACGGGGACCAAAAGCTAAGTAAAGAGGAAACATAAAAAGGTTAGTATACATTTTTACGTGGCCCTCCTCTTTTACAGTATTTTAAAAGAGCAACAGGTTTACGTAGCTACTGTGTTAGAGATTGACTTCAAAAGAGTTTGCTAGTGACAACATTGTGTGCCTGATCTTGCATTGCTAACGTTAGTCAGTGGTAAGGATAACTAACTACCTTACTGGGCACCCGAGTGTTTTGATTGCATTTCCGTTAGTTTCATCTCCTCTACATAGTTTCTACATAGAATACTTTATTGATCAGCGAGGTGACTTTGCATAAGAGGAAGGAGCATTAGATATGCTCAAGAAGAAATACAAATCAGGGAAAGGTGTCAAGGAAAAAAAGAGGTGAAATAATTAAACAAAACACAGGGTAAACATTCATATACAGAGGACGAGGGCCACATTTACAAATGAATACTAAGCTTTTTATGTTGCCTCTTTACTTCTATTTTGGCCCCTTTCCAAAACAAACTTCTCATATGCTCTCTCTCTCTTGCTCCGTGGGGTCGAAAATAAAGCTATCCACTTACGGTGCGTGTCCACTGCAGCGACGCGAATCGCTTGCCATCGCTCGCCTTCCCACAGTTCACCACGCTCGGGGGCGTTTCAAACAGATTAATGTAAAATGTAGTTCTCTAAAGTCACTGTTGTAGTTGTCATGGCCAAGTGTGCAGACTTGGGTTTACATACTCGCAACATCGATCAAAATACAACTTGTATACAAAATACAAAACTGTTTAATAGACATAAACGTTGACATGTGTAAAAAACGTTTTATTATATTACTCAAAGTCTGCTAATCTGTCGATACGATAGGGAGTTCCAGCCGGGCTAGCTAGCTACTGTAGTTACCACAGAACGAAGTTACATAATGTGACTAGACTGAATTTGAAAGTACAAGCACCAACAACTTCGGCAACCTTGCGCCATGCATTGTTTTTTTATTAACATCTCTGTACGAATACAGAGATGTGTCGTACAACACCGGGTAAGCAGCTACACAAGCAATTATTTTCTCCTCCATTCTGAAACTGAGAGCTAGAAATGTTTACCATGGTTGCTACGTTACGAGAAATAGGAAAACAATCCGATTGGCCATCGCTAGCAAAAATCGCTCCTCATTTGCATCAAATTGAGAAAATCTCAACTCAAATCGCTTGAATCGCGTCGCGTCGCTACCCACAATGCACCACGCAAGCGATTCGCCTGGCTCCATTGAAAATGAATGGAAAACATCGCGTTGCTTGCATCGCGTCGCTGCAGTGGACAAGCACCGTTAGCGCTCCTCCTGGAGCACTTCCTTTGTGAAAACTGGATGCAACCATTTTTGGTTTGCTTGCTTTCGTTTTTGCAACGTGTTTATGTATTTGTAACGTGTTTCTATATTTGCAGCGCGTTTGCACGTCGGCCACCGTAGTGACACATTTTGATCAATATTGAAATCACGATTAATGATCACGATTATTGGTTGATGTTAACCAAAAGAAATTGTCTTGTCACATAGGCTAATTATAACTGCTTTCACATCCATATTGTGCTACATTCCTGCTAATTTACAAATATGTGCATCAAAATAAAATAGGTTCTCTTATTCACCAAAATTCAGTGCATGTGAATTTGATCGTGGGAAGCCAAACTCGTGATCGTGATAAAAATGTGATTAATTGTGCAGCCCTAATATGTCCTATTTTCAAAAATGAGGTACCTTTGGATTCCCTGGATCAAGACGAGTTCAACGCACTCAGGGGCGTCCTCTCCGGTTATTTGGATTTTCCGCTGTTTCCATTTTTATCAAAAGGCTTAGAAATGTTTCACAAGTCACAAATGTTGTCCAATCATCCCTAGATTTTGCACACATGATCTTCAGACCAAGCCTCACAAAGGTTATTGAATGGATTTTTGATTCTTCAAATCGTTTGTCAGTTACAGCAAATTAAAGATGGCAACGAAGCCACCAAAAAGGAACTGAGGTCATATCTCAGGGAAATCTTTGCTGCATTGACATCAAACTTGGTACAGGGACTTGGGACCCTCTTCTGAGGATGTCCAAACAATTTGGTGTCATGTGACTACTGGGAAGGGCCGCAGAAAGCAAAAATGCATTTTGGCCAATAACTGTTTTGTTTACATTAAATAAGTGAATCCTGTGTCTTGTGATAACTTGGGAGATCCCATGTCTGACACATGTTAACTTGTGATACCAGCCAAATTGATGCAAGACCGCAAGGCGTTTGTCACATAAATCAGTGGCTCTCAGCCGATTTCAAGGAACTGACCAGTGTCAACAGGTGTAGCGGTGTCCTTCCCTGTTGCCTTGTCTGCCAGTAAGGTGGGAGCAAACCAGGGTGCAGGGCAGGGAAAGTGGTTATGTGTATTTTGCGCACCGAGGGCGGAAAGCGATCCGGGGAGCAGGGGTCCTCAGTGTTTTAAAGAACTAATGTATGAAGTGATTTTAAGGCATTGCGTGATAAAGAAATAATGTTTATATGAAATGTGTCATGTCAATATGGTGTTAAAGGGGGAAAACCGGGTGAGCATGTTAATTGATTGTGACGCATGTCATATGGTATCGCCCAGGTAAATAAAGGTGTGCCGCACAGCTGAGTTGTGAGCGTGGTTGGCAGGAGCAGGTCCTATGGGAGTAATTATCATTCAAATTAAAGCCTATTTTGTTTCACGGAAATCCTGCTGTGCCTGCGTGCATTCTTCACCTCTGACCGAAACAACCGCTCGGGCACACTTTCACAAGCATTGTCACAGCACTGACAATAGCTCACTGGGATAAGACAATCTCAGGTACATCACAGTAGCTGTCTGGCAGTATAATCATAATGGTAATGTTTAGTTCTGAGGGGATTTCTATTCATGAAGAGCCAGAACTATTGTGCTTTGTAGATAAGATAAGATCTTGCTAGTCAGTGCATCGGATTTCTAGCATCAGGGGTTTAGAAAACCTGAAATTATAGAGTAGAATCAGTGGTGTAATAGATAGGACACATGTATTCAAGACAGAAGGTTTTAAGTTTGGTCCCATGTACGGTGTTCATTTTAGGACATCCTCAGACTCAAGTGTCTCAAGTGACTCAAACGAAAAGGCGTCAAGTCTCAGGCCAAAAGTCGTCAGACTCGGGCGAAACGGCTTCATTCTCAGACAAAACGCTGTCAAACCAAACAGCGTCAGAAAAACCTCTGTCATTCTCAAACAAAACTTTGTCAGAAAAAAAGTTGTCAGAGCTAGATGAGGGAACTGTTGACTATCTTTCTGAATTAGCTAAAGTAGATAGCAGCTTTTACAGTGAATACTGTGTTGTTTCTGTTAACTAGTACAGCAAGAAAACTTTTGATATAATCCGAAATAGTTGTTTTCTGCAAGCTACTTCACTCGTGTAAAGTAAACCCATGTTTAGTCCTCCGGTTGCCATGGATACAAACAAACTCCACCATGTCCTAAAATGAACACCTAGGACATCCTCAGACTCAGACAAAACGACGTCAAACCAAACGAGAAGGCCCGGAACTCTCTCCTCAGGCCCCTCTTTTCAGGTGTAGCCGAGGGATTAGCGCCACTGCTGGTCGGAGGATATTGTAGTCTATTTATATTAATAGGCTAACTTACATTGATCTTCGGTTTTAGCATAAGTTAATAGTGTTTAACATAGCGGAAATTAGCATTGCGGCTAGCGTTACGTATGGTGAACATTATCACAAAATAGCGTTTGGTTTGACGGCGTTTTGTCTGAGAATGACAGAGGTTTTTCTGTGACTGAAGCCGTTTCACCAAAGTCTGAAGACTTTTGGTCTGAGACCTGACGCCTTTTCGTTTGAGTCTGACACTTGAGTCTGAGACTTGAGTCTGAGAATGTCCTAAAATGAACACCGTACCCATGGTCTGCCACATATTTTTTGTATTTATAATTTTTTTATAAATACAATTTATACCTTTAAACAAGCATACAAGAACAATTTTGACAACAAAATCATTGTTACGTTAACCTTATGTACTTGGTATGTACAACACTAAAAGAACACTACAGCATTGTACTGAGGACGCTCTTGGTTCCCAACATTCTGCAGGACAAAAAGGATAGGGTTGGGGGATTGATGTACTTTAAAAAAGCCTTCTTTATTTGTGTGTTGCTGAGGTTGTGTTTATTTACAATTGTGTGTTGGTGGTAGCTCTTAGCTTGGGTAGTTAGACAGTCACTCTAAAGGTGTAAGCTGGGTGAACTTCGTCCCGGGGGGGGGCGTAGTGCAGGGGGAAACCTTGCCCGGGGCACCAAAAGTGCTAGGTGTTACGACTTCCATTCCTACCTGAAGGGTGTGTGTGTCGTTGCCTGTATGTCTTGTCTCTGTGTTCTAGGTGCTCCTGTGTGTTCCTGTGACGGTGACGACGTCGGTGTGCGTGCCCCGATGTCGATGACCCGGAACTGGCGCGGCTGTGTCTAATTGGGCCAATTAGGCTGATGATGTCGTTGTGTATAAATGTTGTGTTGTGTTCTGGCGTATGAGAGGGAAGGCGGGAGTCGCACTGGGCAGCTGTTTTTGTCCAGATGTGTTAGCAAAAGATGGGAGATAGTGTAGAGACCCATGGGTATACTCCTAAACACGTAGGTAAATTATAGCTTTGACTGCCATCATTGGGGAAATTGTGATTTAACCTTTGTATTTGTTCATGTCATGCCATGGAAACAGTGCTTTCATTTAAAATAATGTTACAATTTGTGAAGTGAAGTGTCACGTTTTCCTTACTAACATCCAAAAAAACATAATCCAAGTTTGTGTTTATTGCATGGAAAAGGGAATGAACAGTTGAAAAGGATATGGTAAGAGCCTGGTAACACCACGGAAACAAACACAGCTTCCTTTTACAGTACAGTTTCAGCTTACTTACTGAGTAAATAGCCTTGTGTTACCTGGTATCACTGTGGAATGTTTATTACAAGTTCATAATAAGGGTAACGTTGACAAAGTAATATTCGGTTACAAAGGATATGGTAAGAGCCTGGTAACACCATGGAAACAAACACAGCTTCCTTTTACAGTACAGTGTCAGCTTACTTACTGAGTAAATAGTCCAAACATGCGCAAGAACTTACCCAGTATCCAAGAAGATTTACCATGATGGTAAAGGAAAACTATTCCCACGGAGGTTGTTACCAGCCAAGTAAATGAGTATGGCCATCATCGATAAATGTATCTGAAAAGGTATTTTATTGGAAAGTACTATCTTATATTCTAATTAGACGTGGACTGTTACCGACATAAACCTTAGGTAACTGCAGGGTAATAGTAGAGTTTTTTCTTAGCAATTCTACTGGAGCTTGGCTGTCTTTACCTACTTAGTAGCAGTGGTATTTACCCAATAACACATTATAATTTACCATATATATCTCCTGTAGTTACCAACTTACTACCAGCAGTATTGAAATAGTAATATTTATACGTTTCCAGGTAAATACTAAGTTTTGTTTTCTGTCTTTACCTAATTATTACCAGTGAAAATTACCCAGTAAAAACCAGCACGTTAGTATTTAGTTAATGGGTAAAGACTTCGAATTATCTCTCTATTTACCACCTTGGTACCAATCGGTAATACCCAATAATACACAAAACATACCCTTTATTTTCTAAGTAAATACCTAGTACTTAAGGGACTGTAAAAGGAAGGTTTACCAAGTATTTTTGTAATTTTTTTAATGAAAGAATATGGGGAGCGTGATGCATTCCAAGTGAAGCAGGTGGATGCAGGATGCAAGTGTAGTTCGAGCTGGGCATGGTTAAAAGTAGACACCACCACAGATGTCAATAAGGTGAAACACACTTTCTCCCTGTCTCAAAAAAGTAGACAAAAAGGGTCATGCCAGGTGTACACTCATGCATGAAGGAGATGAGTTATGCCAACAAAGGCTCCCATTAGTCCATGGGCCCAGGCCAGAAATTCCACTTGTCGGTACCATCTAAGGAAACCAATCCTAGTTATGATTTTTGAATTGGTGTATATACACTACCGTTCAAAAGTTTGGGGTCATCCAGACAATGTCGTGTTTTCCATGAACACTCACACTTTTATTTATCAAATAACTTTCAAAATGAATAGAAAATATAGTCAAGACATTTACAAGGTTAATTATTATTATTTGAAATATAAATTTTGTTCTTCAAACTTTGTTTTCGTCAAATAATGCTCCATTTGCAGCAATTACAACATTGCAGACCTTTGGCATTCTAATTCTAATCCTTCTAATCATCCATTAGTCTTCTAAGGCAATTAGCAAACACAATGTACCATTCGAACACATACAGTAATAGTTGCTGGAAATGGGCCTCTATACACCTATGTAGATATTTCATTAAAAACCAGACGTTTCCACCTAGAATAGTCATTTACCACATTAACAATGTATAGTGTATTTCTGATTAATTTAACGTTATATTCATTGAAAAAACAGGGCTTTTCTTTGAAAAATAAGGACATTTTTAAGTGAACTTTTGAACGGTAGTGTATATAGATCATATTTTGATGTGATAACCATTGCAGACTGGCAGCCTCTTGGTAGTTATCTGTGAACACTAGAACACTAAATGTCAGTTTGCCCTGCCCTTTGTCTAATTTGTATAAGGGTTGGTCTCCTGTGAATGTCTCCCTTTATCTACTGTGAGCTTGTGTTTTGTAAATATGTGATGTTCTCGTTGTGACCGCTGATACATGGTTATCTCAAGTCATATGATCGCCCCTTCGTACTGTCCCCTGTTTCTCTGCTGAGAGAGTCAAATGTCAAGACAAGGTTTGTCCAACTTGTGGTTTTCCACCTAGGCCTCAACTGGGGTATTTCATCCAGTTCTGGCCCACGACATATCATCTCTGGAATGTACCCACCCTCCGCATAATGAAAGCGAAAAGGCAAACTTTGAAACATTCACTAATGATGCAGTTGCTGTTTCCACATGGGGCTAGAATGAACTACAAACCACAAATACATGTCTGAAATGTTTATTTATACCATCCGAATAATCCTTTCTGTCATTCCTGAAGGCATAATTTGTTTTATGGCAGAAAGGGGCGAACAATAGGGCCTATCAAAATGTTGCTGATTTTCAGTACATTTTAATTTATAATATTGTCATACAAGTTCCCTGGGTAGTGCTACTGAACCGCAGTAGCCTACAACATGCACATGTTGTATGAGGAAAACATTTATGAACATTTTACAAGTTTTCACCACAATTAAAGGAATTTAACCCTAGTTCCAACAAGTGTCCAAAATGTGAAATTTACGGATAACCCAAATTTCACCACACTACTGTGGCATGTTTATGTACTCATGCAAATCTCATGTTTTACTCATGCATATTTGGAGGCATGAATGTCCTTGTGATTGTGCCAAAACATTCACACCATGGATCAGTACATTTACATTTAGTCATTTAGCAGACGCTCTTATCCAGAGTGACTTACAGTAAGTACAGGGACATTCCCCCTGAGGCAAGTAGGGCGAAGTGCCTTGCCCAAGGACACAACGTCATTTTTGCCCAGCCGGGAATCGAACTGGCAACCTTCTGATTACTGGCCCGATTCTGCAGGTTCGCAACATGCACGTCAGTGCACTTCAGGCTATTGGCAAGGCACGTGCAGTCTGGGAGTTTGCACGACCGTTCACACTTGCAACACTGCATCCGGTGCTGGAGAACCCTGCATCCACTCGATGGCCAGCTTCCCGTCATCATCAGTGGTCCATCCACAACCCTTGGGACTTGGAACATAGGGTTGGCATTGCAGAGAGCGCCTCCAAATAGCAGCCTGGTAGTTTACACGGAGGACGTGCATGAAGAGGTCTTCACATGGTGGAAGCTGACTGGACTCTATCTCTCCCCGTCTGGCACAGAAGAGTTGATGTCGGAGTTCATTGACTTTCGTGGTGTTGGTAGACGGCACGCACATGTGGCAGGGGACCTCTTGCAGCTTCTGAAAGAGCTCGGTGGATACTTCCCATGAATGACCGAGCTGACTGAAGGCCTCTTGGTAGGTCTTATCCGACTTAATTTGCTTCAAGGCGCCCATCTTTCCCCGGCCTGCAAAGACACTGACTGTATCACAACCGGAGAACACGTGCAGTCCAACCAGGGCATCACAGACACTGCCTCCCATCGATCTAGCAAGCTTGTCAATGTCTAGGAACCGTGTGTGGGTTTGTGTACCACACTTCTGATACACAGGGCATGGGATGTCCTTATTGAAGGCAAGACACAGCACGAGGACATCTGTATCTTCGGCAGTGATCACCACAGCCTTGTACCCAGGCTGTTCTGCATGCAGAGCATGCAGAAGAAGTTTTTCCCTTCTACAGTAGTGATATTTTCAAGCATTTAGCCCACTCATATTGCATTCATTCATTAAGAACCACCTTTGAAACAAACTTGAAACAAGCTATTCTAAGTAACAACGTTGTCACCGGCAGTATGGATTACAACAGGGATAAGTTTGCGGCTCTGCAAAGGAAGATGGAGGAGATGGAGACCTTCCTGAAGGGTGGACGTGAAAATTGAGTCGTGGCTACTCGTCAAAACAACTACCCCAATCTTATCCACTTTCGGCCCCATAACCAGCACAGGCCTTGGCCAAGGCCGTTGCTGGAAAACAACTCCCCTGGAGAGGGCTGAATCGAGACTATCTTGCTCTTCCCTCCCTCCCCCCTGTTTTTTTTATCCAATTTGAATTTCATGGGATGTCTTATTGTCTTGTCTGTGTTTCCAGAGTTGATATAAAAATAAAGGAAAGTATATGTAATTGTGCTTTCTTTGTTAGCTAGGTAAGTGACATGACGAAGTAGGTCAGATGGTCACACAGACCGGCGAGCCCGCTGCAAATAGGTAGCTAACTGTAGCGTAGCGTAGGAAAAATGAAACGCACATTTAAAAGCGGTGCCCAAAAGCGGCATTCAAAACAGAAAATTTCTGAATTAAATGCCAAACTTCCCAAAATTACAAATTTCTTTTTCGACCAGCCGGTGAAGGATGCACTCATCTGCCAGAAGAGACAGGTATTGTACTGTTTGCTATAGCTAACATTACTGTACCACGTAGCTAACGTTAGCCTATACTTTGACAGCTGTACTGCTCTGTCTGTGTTGTGCTTCCTAGCGTTAACAGAGCCTCCTTTCCAAGAGCCAGGAAAATTAGCCTTGCTCCTTTATTGACTTCCTATCAAGCTGACAACATTGAAATGGAGTGAAACTACAAAAAAAGAGAAAGTAGAAAAAGTGCTTAATTATAAAATATATGACATAACTGACATTATTAGCAAACATGATAACGTAACGCTATGCGACAGTAGTATCGTGCAGTTGCAGCGATTGCGTTTGACTATTTAAACATACAAAAAACATAATCAAAGTTACAATAAGTCATTGTATTTCAGTTTTATACATATTATGATCGTGTAAAACGTACAGTCATTGCTTTCTACAAGATTCACACGACAAAACTGATCAAAACATATCTCAGAAGCTCCATGTCACAAGAGAGGCTGTCAGGTCTGGCCATCCTTAGCATAGAAAATGAATGTGCGCGCAGTTTAGATGTAAAGAGTGTTGTAAAAGACTTTGCACACAGATTTGCTAAAAGACGCGCACATGTGTATAAGAAAAAAAAACGCTCAAACGGTTTGAGCGTTTTTTTCTTATTGAATACATTTCCCTCACAAGACAAGCTTGAGTTTTGATATCTTGCATTTATTACACGGCTCTTCAGAATGTTCCAAAAAGTTCAGTTGATCGCGTCGGGGTCCTGTTCGTCCCGTCGGTATTTGTATTACATTATCCGTTACATATGTGGTGGGGGGGCCTCTCAGGCTTATTCTGCGGGGGGGCCTCATGTGTTTCCGTTACGGGCCTGCACACTGTACTCCTCTAGAAGCATTGTCTGGGGGTAGCCTTTTTCTCTCCTCTCTCCTCATGTTATGCTGTAACTTTCTAGTTGGCGCCGAAAATGGCTGCCTAGGTAGGCCCTTCCTGCCAAAGTAAATTCCTTGTCTGTGCAAACTTTCATGGCGAATAAACACCCATTCTGATTCTGATATTAGATAGAATCGCGATTGAAACAGTAGCATCTGCTAACTGAAAATATGCCCCCCAAAAACGTAAATAAGCTTGACATTTATTTAGGGGGAAATGGCTAATTCAAAAGAATTTTGCTGGAAGCGATCATCATCAGTAACAATGCCAAATACGACCATTTGATCTTAGACTAGAGCCCTGCACGGTGGAGAAGCTGACCTCGGTAAATTGTGCTACGAGCAAGCTAGCCTAGCTGCTGTTGCTAGCCAAACTTAAGGGGATTGTTTGAATGCGCCGAAAATGACATCTTTTGACATCAAGTTTAGGATGTGGCCATTGAAGACAGCGACACACCACACAAGCTTGAGTTTAAATACATTATTTAATGTGAAATTACTTACTGTACATGCAAGTCTTGAATTACCTACATGTATGATACTGCCAGTACTGTGCACAACAGTCTATGCAGTATGCATCCCAAAAATTGATAAACTGGAGGATGCACGGGCTCAGATCTGTTCTGAGACAGAAAAAGAACGTCTTGAGTGCCTTGAGCTAAGAGAGGAGGTGATGATAGATGAATAGATAATAGATGAGATTTACAGATATTAATCATTGATGAAATGTCCATGGTAGACCATCGCCTTTTAGCCTACATTCACAGGAGATTGCGTCAAATTAAACAGACTGGAGACTATTCCCTGTTTGGTAAAGTAAGCATTATTGCAGTCGGTGATTTCTATCAGTTGCCACCTGTGAAAGGGGCCGCTCTGTATAGTGATGTGAAAACAGTTAACTTATGGGAAAATAATTTGGAAATAGCCCTGTTGACAAAAATTGTAAGACAACAAAATGATGCGACCTTTGCAGAGATGCTGAATTGCCTCAGGGTACATAAAAAGGAGAAACTAAGTGCCAGCAATATTCAAACGCTAAAACAATGTGCAACTGGAGAGCCATCCATCCACTGCACTTCACATGTTTGCTACCAACAACGAGGTTGATTTATACAATATCATAACGGTGCGTGTCCACTACACGTTCTGAGGTTTTAGAGTATTCTGGCACACACATTCCATGGTATGTGTATGGTGCATTTCATAATTTTATGATAAATTATCATACTCACAGAACAGTATAGATAATCAGATTAACCCTTGTGTTATCTTCGGGTCGTTCTGACCCATCAGTCATTGTGACCCACCGTTGTATTGCGACAACTTTACCGCATACAAAAACAAAATGAAGCATTTTCTTTTAACCGTTGGGCTGTCTCAGACCCCCCACATTGCAAAGGTTAAAAGCAAATTATTTTTCTTTGTTTTTGTATTGGGTAAAATTGGGTAAACACAACGATGGTTCGTTATGAACCTTTGGGTCATGTGACCCGAAGGCAGCACGAGGGTTAAGAAGAATATTGACGTGTCTGATGGTCTTGTTATTGGGGTATTTGGACCAGTTGAACATATATCAACTAAATAAAATGGTGCTAATGTTGGCTTCCCCTCTGCTATTCATGTGGTGTTTGATGATCCAAGAGTTGGAAAACATCAACGGTCAAAAACACACCAGACATCGTTCCAAAATGTTACAGTAATAGAACTACAGGAAGATCAGGTGACAAATGATGGTGGCATTAGACGTCAGTTTCCACTTAGATGGGCTTGCACAGTTCACAAAGTACAAGGACTGACAGTGGACAAAGCTGTTGTTTCACTTGCAAAAATCTTTGCTGTAGGACAAGTCGGGTAAGAAGCCTCAGTGGACTAATTATTGAGGATTTCAAAGAGTCTACCATATTTTACAATGAAAAAATTCAAGAGGCCATTAACACCATGCCTGCATTCATTTTGGAAGAGGACAGATTGACAAACCCGTCTAATTTAATTATAGCGCTTCATAATGTCCAGGGGTCTCATTTATAAAACTGTGCGTAGGATTCTTACTAAAAGTGTACGTACGCCCAAAAGCGTACGTATAAAACCGTGCGTACGCACACCTGTAAGCAATGTTCCCTTTATAAATCACAGACTACCCACAAGTGTGCGTACGTGAATCTGCATTTTACCCCGCCCTGAACACGCCCATTTTTAACCATAAATGGTCAATGCAAAGCACCTCATGAATGCTAATCCAGTATATTGTAACGCTGGGAGGGTTTGGTTTACACAAGTTCAAGCGTCATTTGTTCATTGGGGGAGATCTCTAGCCTGGTTTGGGTATTGGTGGAAACGTTGAAGGGGGAGGGTTAACATACAGGACTGCATTCTCAACAGGCTCAGGCCTATGGCAGTTCACTGCCATGCCATTTGGACTGTGCAACGCACCAGCGACCTTCGAGAGGCTAATGGAGAGGGTGCTGGCGGGGGTCCCGGCCAGCAACCTGCAGGTGTACCTAGATGATGTGCTGGTGCACGGAATCGACTTCAAAACCGCGCTAACAACCCTCCAAACAGTGTTGTCAAAGATCCAACAGGCTGGACTCAAGTTGAACCCAGAGATATGCAAGTTGATGAGGAAGGAACTGGTCTTCTTGGGCCATAAGGTCAGTGGGGAAGGAGCAAAACCTTACTGAGCTACGATCGTTCCTAGGATTGACGTCCTATTACTGTCGGTTCATTGCGGGATTTGCTACAAAAGCAGCTCCGTTTAACCAATTGACGAACAAAAACATCCGGTTTGCATGGGGACCAGAGCAGCAACAGGCATTCGACACACTCAAAACGTTGTTGTGCCATTCTCCCGTACTGTCAACACCAGAGCCTGGAGGGGAGTTTGTGCTCGATACAGATGCCAGAAATGAGGGGCTGGGAGCAGTCCTGGGCCAGGTCACGACCAAGGGGGAACGAGTGATCGCCTACTACAGTAGAACCTTCTCAAGACCGGAGAAGAATTACTGTGTCACACGTCGAGAACTCCTGGCGGTGGTGGAAGCGGTGAATCGATTTAAACACTACTTGTGTGGACTTAAGTTCCTAATTCGCACTGACCATGCTTCCCTCAAGTGGTTGCTGTTGTTCCGAGAGCCAGAGGGTCAAGTGGCAAGATGGATAGAGCGGCTACAAGAGTACAACTTCACTATCGTCCACCGTAAGGGTGAGGCCCACACCGATACAGATGGGTTGTCCAGGCGCAGGTTGGAGCTCCCATGGACCGGGTGGCGGTTGATGTTCTGGGACCCTTCCCGCGCACCCCCAGAGGGAACCGCTTTGTGGTAGTGGCGATGGACTATTTCACTAAGTGGCCCGAAGCGTATGCAGTCCCTGATCAGGAGGCGGCCACAGTCTGTGAGGCACTCATTGGAGGGATGTTCAGTCGGTTTGGGGTCCCAACTGTGCTTCACTCCGATCAGGGAAGGAACTTTGAAGCCCGACTCTTTGCAGAGATGTGCAGGCAGTTGGCCATCCACAAGACCCACACCACTTCGGCCCGAGAGTGACGGGTTGGTGGAGCGGTTTAATTGCACGCTCGGGGCTCAGCTGGCGCTCGTGGTGGCAAAAGACCAGAAGGACTGGGACCTGCAGCTGCCGTTGGTTCTGTTGGCTTATCGGTCAGCAACACAAGAGTCAACGGGCTGCACCCCTGCACTGCTTATGTTCGGGAGGGAGCTTCGCACGCCGCCTGCTCTAGTGTATGGGCAGCCGCCGGATACACCGAAGGCAGCGGCGGGTCCTGAATATGCCCAGCAGTTATGGGAGAGGCTGGAAGTGGCACATGGGTTCGCTAGGAAACAGGCAGCGGAGGCAGGAATGAGGCAGAAGAGAGCCTATGACCAACACACAATGGGGGCTCACTACCAAGGAGGGGACCTAGTGTGGGTGTACGGGCCTAAGCGAGTTAAGGGAAGGTCGCCTAAGCTGGACAGCAAGTGGATCGGGCCATGTTGGGTGCTGGAGCAGGTTGGAGAGGTGGTGTACAGGGTGAAGATGGCTCCCGGGGGAAGAGTGGTGGTGCTGCATTGTGATCGTCTGGCACCCTATCTGGGTAACGCTCAACCTGGGTACGGCAGGGGACCCTCATGCCCATCCCCAGTCAGGGACCAATCTGCACTGGACCAGCCAGCATCAACTTTAAGGCCACAACGAGGGAGAGACCTGGGGGGAGGCGCTGCAGGTTGTCCGGTGCAACAGGGGAGGGCGCCCCAGGTTGAAGTTCAGGTCACGCCCTTGGGGGCAGTCGTTCCTCCTATGGCAGGGGTACAAGAGGAACCCAGGGAGGATGTACGGCCGAGGAGACGGCAGAGGGTCCCACAGCGGTTACGGGATCATGAGATGGGGCTCCTCGGGGGCGAGGAGATTTGACATGGGGGGAGGCAGTGTAACGCTGGGAGGGTTTGGTTTACACAAGTTCAAGTGTCATTTGTTCATTGGGGGAGATGTGTATCCTGGTTTGGGTATTGGTGGAAACGTTGAAGGGGGAGGGTTAACATACAGGGCTTGTTTTGTTTGGGACCTGACCGAAAGGGGGGGGGGGGGGGGGGGGGGGGTTGTGTTTTGGGCGGACATCTCAACCCCGGGTAGCTGTGTGTAAAAATACATCTGGGCTTTCGAGCTATCAACCTGACTACGTGGTCTCTGGCTCTTGTGTTCTGAGTCCTTTCTGTTTCCCCGCACGCTACAATATTAATGACCCTGGCATGCGATTGTTCTTCACGGTGAATCATGGCGCATGACAACTTCTCAGACACTGTTAACCTATTGGTGGAGGCCCGAAAACCACATTATTTGGTGGCCGTTGGATCACCAATAATAAAAAAAACAGTGCGAGTGGCATCAACTGTGCCAGTGATACCGCAAATCGAGATACAATTTGAAAACTAAAGTGTTTTGTTATGAACAAGTAGTTTATTGAAGTCTGGACTGATTATGAGGACGTAGAGTGTAGCGATTGCGCGGGATCTTAACGACTGTATTTCCAGTTTTTGACATATGATGATATATGCACAGTATTAAAGAAATATATTTAGTTATACAATGTGTTCTGCAGTTATCTAAAGGTAGGATATGTGATGTTATCCTGTATTCGATGCAGTCGGGCTCGGGCATCTCCCCCTCCTACATCCCGTAGTGGACAATCTGATGGTTAGACATACAGCTCTGAATTTTGATTTAAAATTTGAGTTGGATTGTACAAGGTGTTTATCGAACAATTATCAGTCAGTACAAGCGCAAATAACACTGCTGGATTTAATCTTCGTGATAATTACAGGGTTTCTGCAGGTTTCAGTAAGTCAAATTTAAGACCTTTTTAAGACATTTTAAGACCATAAAGATCGAAATTTAAGACCTACACGACGCATTACCAAAATTCAAATCAAATTTAAAAAAATCAGAATTTTTTATTTATTTAAATTAATTCAGTCATTGAAAAAGCATTAATTTTACACATAGGTTAATCACATTAGTAACCTTCCACACCCAACAACGTGCCAAATCTCCAAAACTTTACCCCCAAAATAAAAATAGGGTAAAACAA
This sequence comes from Osmerus mordax, assembly GCF_038355195.1. Classification (NCBI taxonomy): domain Eukaryota; kingdom Metazoa; phylum Chordata; class Actinopteri; order Osmeriformes; family Osmeridae; genus Osmerus; species Osmerus mordax. The sequence continues at coordinate 1,677,182 of NC_090050.1, read as the reverse complement.
ACTTGCCCTCAGATAGAGAGAGAAAGTGTGTGAGTGAGTGTGTGACTCCAGCGCCTTCACAGTTCACACCCAATTTAATATTTTTTTGGCAAAGTTTGCAGCGAGCCTCGTACCTGGAGCTGGGTACCGCTTGTAACCAACAGCCAGTGTTGCCAGGTCCGCAGTTTTCCCGCGGAATTGGGCTACTTTTGAAGTGTTGCCGTGGGTTGAATTTTTGGTCCACTGGTTCGGGTAGACCTATTTTGCATGCAAATTACATAAATATCTTAAAATAAAAATCCATATTTTAAATGAAATAATTTATTTATACCCAAATCCTATCAAACTGACTCCAGATCAGCATGTACACATGGTGTACGTGACATGGGACACGCCCACATATACACACACACTGTGCGTGTGCACACGTGCCTAATGCTCTCAGGGCCTCATGTACTAACGCTTTTGCGCCCACTTCAGGCGTATTTGTTTCGCTATTTGCGCGTAAATGCATGGCGAGGTATGTACAAACATGCCGCACTGAGGTAAAAGCGCAGACTGCCTGTCGCAGGAACTGAAAATGGCAAATTGCGCTTTTCCGTGTCATGCATATTCATTCACGGGAGGGTCAATGCGAAAGTGGGAGTTTCCCATAAAGAGATGGGAGGGGATGCGTAAAGTGCCCCTAATTATGTATTCCGCGGTATGTCCAAAACCCGCTTGTGAAAGCGCAACTCTATTTTCCGCCTGTTAAAAGCAGGCGTAAACCAGGATGCGCATATGCCTCCTTGTGAAATGGCAGCCGTAACCCGAGAAAGACGAAGACATAGGCAAAACAATTTTTGCCACAAGGATCACACTTTTTGAGTTGAGTGAACACAAAATCATTACGCGTTACAGATTAAGCAGCCATGCAATATTACAGTTACTGAAAGAAATCAAAGATTCAGCGTTCACATTCCATTCCAGCAGTTGTTAAACTCTTCACTACATTACAAATATTGGCATCAGGATCACTTCAAACAGTCATTGCGGTTTTGACTTTGGTGGCTGATCCATGATAGAGAGAAAGAAGGAATCCCATTCAATTGCACGTTCAAATGCTCGCAATGTACGGTATAGTGGGCGGAGAAAGGCGCTGATTACCTGATGACCTGCAGGTTTCGTAAATACGACGTAAACTGAAGTATCACAGAGTGCGCAATCTGCGGGTTGGCCATGGCGCTAATAACCCTACGTTTGCGAATGTACGTACATGAGGCCCTCCGTCTCCTGAGAAAACCTACTGAAAACTGCTTTTAATGCTGGCATACTAAACATTTGGTGTTACTTTGTAGATATTACAATACATATGGCAATGATAGCAATGCTGTTGGACTTTAAAAGCAGTGTATATGGTTTGGCAGGGGCATATTTTGAGTTCTGATATTGGGCTGGTTTTATTGGCCATTGGGCTGGTTTTGATTGGCCATTGGGCTGGTTTTGTCACACACACCTGGCAACCCTGCCAACAGCAGAAAACGCTGTGATCTAGCCATGTCTCGTTGAAAGTACACTTTCCCATTTTCCACACGTAGCCAAACTTTAACAAACTGTGAGGAGACGCAGACGTATTTCGCGGGCAGGTATTGCATTTATCACAGGATTTGTAGTTTTACATTTACATTTAGTCATTTAGCAGACGCTCTTATCCAGAGCGACTGGTTTTGTTGCAACGACTCTAGAGCCCCGCTCTGTAGGCTACGACCCAAAATTTTTTTTTGCTACTTTATAAAAACGCTGCGTCCAGCGTTTCTGGAAATGAACGAGGGTAAAACTTTTTTTAGACTTGACTAGATTAAATTTAAGACCTCGGATGCAAATCTAGCCATTTTTAAGACTTTTTAAGTCCTTATATTTTAAGTTCAGAATTTAAGACTTTTAAGACCCTGCGGAAACCCTGAATTATGAAACCGAGTGAAAAAAACATGTGTAAGCAAAACAAAATATATAAATATTACGAGTAATGTTCTTCCCACATTCACTTTCTGCAGTCTGACTACAGTACAGTCATCTGCGTCGGCAATTCCAACTGCTTCCAAAATGTGCGTAGGCCTACGGGAGGGTCAGAGTTTGCGTGGAGGACCGCACATTCTCCCGTCAAGTTTGTTTTTTATAAATCACAACCTTTGCGTGGAAAGTGGCGTACGCACATTTTCAGCCACGTTTTGTGCGTACGCAAACTTTATAAATGAGACCCCAGAGCCTCAGTGCTACTGTCTGGATCTTCAAACACATAAGCGGTTGATGAGTGTGGATTGTATTTGTTTAACAGAAACATGGTTAAGGTTTAGCATTGGGGTTGAGGCTTCCTGAACAAAATGTTGAGTGAATGTTGAGTGAAAATGAAAGTCGAGTTGCTGGGCCGCAGAGCCATAGAAAAAAAATGGCTATGCTGTGCAGATAAATATTGGCAATTTGATTCCATAACAGATTCAGATAAGAGAAATGTCTGTTTTTGTTTAGCACTTAGCACTACCTTAGTAGTGCTAAGTCAATTTAGTTTTTTTCATTTTCATTTATATAGCACACTTAAAACAACAACAGTTGTTATCATTTAGCCATTTGAAATCTATTGTAATGACCTGACTAGGTCAGAAAGGAACAATCGTCCAGGCATAAGATGACATTCCCGAACGTTTATTAACCACACGGTGCACAGGCTACTGTTTGGCCATAGCCCACACCAAATAAAAGAAAGGTAGCCCACAAAACAATAGTGACCATCTCTTGTGAAACCCAGACGTAACAGGAAGAACAAAGGCTAAACCTGGTCTTAACTTCCAATGCTCCACCCCCACTGCCCAACCCCCCTCCATGCCCCTCCGCCAACCACCAGGATGCCCGGCATCAGAACATTCCGGGCATTCCCGTTTTTGGCAGACAGCAGGTTGATTGGCATGTCGGACCCCGCGAACACTGGGTACTGGTAAATACAACACAACCAACCAACAGCCTAACATTTAACACACATCTCTCTGTGCGGGCGCTACACTATTTTTGTACTTTAACTGCTAAGATTCCTTGATGAGATGCTTTATCAATCTATTACCATTACTCAAAAGATTAACACGTCAGATAGCTACCCTGTTTGCTATTGTATAATGCCTGTTTTAAATACGTATTTCAGAGTAGGACTAGCCATGATCTAGTAACTTAAAGCCTGGTTGTTGATTGAAGATAATAATGGGGATATGTTTAAGATTGAGATTGGACTTAAATGTGGGTAATTGGATGTGTAGGCCTACATGTTGTTTTTGCATAGGGTTCACTTCAAACATGAAAAGTAATGGTGAGATAGCAGACTTCTTCAAAAAGCTGAGCAAACAGGATCAGGTGCAAATAGACTCCAGCCTTTGCACCACCCCAAGACTTCAGAGCAGCTACCTCCCCAAGGCTAGTCAGAGTCAATGTGGTCAGACTTCACAAGGACACTGTCTACCGGCACCAGGTCAGAACACACTAGGCAGTCAGTCACAAGGACCCTGTCTACCGGCACCAGGTCAAAACACACTAGGCAGTCAGTCACAAGGACGCTGTCTACCAGCACCATGTCAGAACATACTCGGCAGTCAGTCACATGCCATGTAGAGACACAGTCTATTCATAGTAAATGTAGAATTTGATTAAAGTAACCCTAGTGGACCATACCAGGCCACTCTGAAGAACTTAAGTGAATTATAATTTCTACCACTAATCAGCAATCATATGAATTATTGACACTTTAGATGCCAGGCTAAGGTTACACACACATTTTCAATCTTGTCTCTGGACCCCCTGAAGTAGCCCTGGCCACCCCTTGGACACCCCATATATAAAAGTCTGGTTCCGCCACTGCCAGTGAACAATATCAACATGAGATTGCCAATGCGCTAGCTGGAATTGAGGGAGTAGAGAATATCTCAGATGACATCATTTTACATGCTCAGGACCAGAAGACACATGATGATTACATGCCGTCATGAAAAGGCTAGCACAAAGTGGACTGACGCTAAATCCGCAGAAGTGGCAGTTTAACATGGACAGACTGATTTACATGGGAATTCTGTTATCAGAGAAAGGCATTGGACCGACAGAGGAAAGAGTGCGAGCTGTGACAGAGACCCGGGAACCAGACGCCACGGAGGTGAGGAGTTTCTTAGGACTCGTTGGATACAGCAGCAGATTCATCCGACAATTTGCGACACTGTTAGAGCCTTTGAGAGGCCTGACAAGAAAGGACACACTGTTTGTATTCGAAGATGAGCAGAGACAGTCCTTCAACAAGATTAAGGCAGAACTGGCCAGAGCCGGCACCTTATTTCAATAAGGATGCGCCAACCAAGGTAGTTGCCAACGTTAGTCCGGTAGGCTTGGGGGCGGTGCTGGTGTGTGCTATGTAAGCCTAACCGATTGTGAATGCAAGTACTCGCAGACAAAAGAGAGGCCTTAGGGCTTGTGTGGGCTTGTGAGAGACTCCACCCATATGTATATGGGAGAACATACGACTTGGATACAGACCATAAGCCTCTAGAAGTGATATACGGCCAGCGCTCTAAACCCTGTGCCCGCATGGAGCGGTGGGTCTTACGGCTATAGCCATATAACTTCAAAGTTGTACACATTCCAGGGAAGGAGAATATTGCTGATCCCCTGTCCCGATTACTGGGGAAGTCGGTGAGGCAAGAAAACCACCAGCACGGATCAGACGAAATACGTCAGGTTTGTGGCTGTGAATGCTACACCCAGAGCACTCACCACCAAAAAGTTGGAAAAAGCATCTGCCGCCGACCCTGAACTGATGGAGGTACATAAGGCGATACTAAACTGACATTTTGAAAAGTGCACACAATATGACATAGTAGCAAATGAGCTATGTGTGATTGGGCATCTAGTACTAAGAGGGACACAAATAGTATTACCCCAGGCGCTGTGGGCAAGACCACTCACGTTGGCTCACGAAGGACATTTAGGAATAGTAGGAACAAAGCTGCACCTCAGGTCAAAGGTGTGGTGGCCTGGCATGGACAAGGCAGCTGAGAGACACTGCAAAGACTGCCACGGTTGCCAGGTAGTAGCCAGACCAGACCCATGAGAGCCATTAAGGCCTACACCACTGCCAGATGGGCCTTGGCGGGACTTAGCCATAGACATACTGGGACCTTTGCCATCGAACCATTCAATCCTGGTTGTAGTAGACTATTATAGTCGCTACTACGAATCATCATCATGACTTCCACCACGGCAGACAAAGTGATTGACAGGTTGCAATCAATATTTCGCGATTGAAATGGACTTAAAGACGGTCACCAAAAGCGGCCTAAATCCAACGCTGCGTCACTTTTATGCCACCGTGAAGAAAGGCAAAGGTGAGCCCTACGGTTTGAGCAGCTATATTTGCTTGCGAGCTGCACTGAGCCGTCACCTTAACGACCCACCCATCAGCAAGTCCTGGTGCCTCTTAAACGACTCTGAATTCGCCACTAGCAACAACGTTTTTTCTGGAGTGATTAAGCAACTTCGCAGAGAGGGCCGGGATAAAACAACCCACCACCAAGCCTTATTGGAGAGCGATCTGGCGAAAATAAAGCACTCCGACGCACTGAACCCCAACACACCTGTCGGACTTGTGTACAAGGTGTGGTTTGACGTACAGCTCCATATGGGACGCAGAGCGAAAGAGGGAAATCGTCAACTTAAGCCAGAGTTGTTTGCCATTCGCATAGACGAGAATGGCCTAAAATACGCAACGCTGACCTTCAATGAGTGCACTAAAAATCATAAAGATGGCACAGAGGTCAATAAAGAACGACTGCGAGGATTCATGTACCAACTGCCGGGGAATCCACTGTGCCCTGTTGCCTCTCTGGAGAAGTACCTTTCCTTGCTACCGCCCAATCCACCGGCCTTTTATCTCCATGCAAAGCGGACAAATTACATTTACATTTACATTTAGTCATTTAGCAGACGCTCTTATCCAGAGCAACTTACAGTAAGTACACGGACATTCCCCCGAGGCAAGTAGGGTGAAGTGCCTTGCCCAAGGACACAACGTCAGTTGGCATGACCGGGAATCGAACTGGCAACCTTCGGATTACTAGCCCGATTCCCTCACCGCTCAGCCAACAGACTCCCCTCAAATTACGCAGCAGATGTTGTCTGGTAAGCATTAACCCTGTAACACCCCTTGTTGTAATATTACAACGTCACCCTTAGTTGTCCAAAAAGCACATTTTCCCCAAAATCTTTTGAAAGACCACATTTTCATAGCCATTGGGTCTTATTGTTTTGCCTTGCAATGCCATTGGATACTAAATGTGTATATAGATCTGGCTATAAGGCCATGAACTCATTCCATCAGCCAACTTTCCTGGAAGTGAATCTCCTTGTTTGGACTGGATATATCAACATTAAAGTAAGTAAATTCCATGAAATAATTTTTTGGGTGATTGTTAGAATATGTAGTTCATGTAAATACTAAGTTATTGTGGAATTCATGCATCACATTTGATTTTCAGCTTGTTTTGTCTTTGTTGTAATTTTACAACGTTGGGTCAAAATGGTAGCTAAAATAGCAATTGCACCTTGCACTCTACATGGAGATATTACACTTCTCGAATGTTCAGATACAGGATAAATACTTACAGAAATATAATGTATTTGATGATTCACACTTTACAAATGGGTTATTTGTTATAATTTTCAGTTTAGACCAGATTTGAAGATTTCTAAATCAATGTTATTTCTGTTAGAAGTGAAATATAGTCAACTGTTTTTTTTAAATCTGTACTTTGCTTGTTTGCCCAAATATCTGCAAGGCAGATACTGTTTGTGGAATGCTTTGTGTAAATGTTTTGGAATGTGGGGGTTGCATGTATGGTGCATTGTTCAGGGACAGGTGTGAATGGGGATGTAATGAGGTCTGGGGGGTTGTATCTTCCTTTTAGAATGTTAAGTAGAGAGTACATTAGGCTAGCCAGACAGTAGTGTGTGCCTTCAGTGGAATGTATTGCATGAATAAGATTCATTTGCATTGGAATTAGGTATACTTGAACATACTCTATTATTTCCATTTCAGAATGACACTAGCAAGAAGAGTTTACTTCAGTATGCATGATTTCATTGATGCTATCCAAAATGGAGAAAGTGATATTGACATGGAATCAGACACCAGTGATTCAAGTGATGAGCAGGTGGTTGAGAATGTTGAGGAAGTGGAAAAAGAGAATCAAAGACCCACTGATTGTCCAACTAATGATGATGATGGTAAGGACATCGAGCAAACCAACACAAGCCAACCAAACCACAACATATGCGCTGTCAAGTGATATGACAACAGAGCAGTCACACTTGTGTCATCCTTTGCTGGCATTGATCCTGTGCAAAAGATTCAATGCTGGAACAAAGTCACCAAATCTTACATTGAAGTTGAGACACCCCATATTGTGGGTGCATACAACAAATACGTGGGCGGTGTGGATTTGCTGGACTCATTTGGAGCCAAATACAAGTTCCTCATGAAATTGCGCCGCTTATAGTTACATCTTCTGGCACACTATTATCATTACTGTGATCAACGCCTGTCTCCTCTACAAACGGGACTGCAAGGCTCTCAATATTCCCAAGAAAAAGATGTGGAACAGGAGATTGTTTCAGGCGCAACTAGCTTCCTCTCTCATCCTGACAAACACAGCTGTCAACACATCAAGGAGAGGGTGGCCATCTTCAGCCAGTGGGAGCCCTTTGACATAGATAACTGTGACACCTCAGAGACCTGTGACTGCTCAGAAGAGACCATCCTCGGGTAATCGGGGTCCACCAAATGGGGTCCCAGCCAAGAGGGCATGTGAACCATCAACGGATGTGCGCAGGGACATGGTCGCACATTTCCGGTCAAGACAACGAGAGGACGCTGCAGACACTGCATGAAAGGATATTCTAATACGCTCTGCAGAAAGTGCAATCTCTGTCTGCTTTTCAGAGGAAAGGAACTGCTTTTGGGACTACCATTGCACGTGAACAATGGACCCCGGGGTCTTTGAAGTTTTCATTCTGTTTTTATAATATTTATTTATTATTAATGAAATGTACTGTTATAGTGCTATGTAAGCAATCCACACTCCAAATTAACCATTAGTTGTTTTGTGTATTTGTTCTGACAGTTTGAGAGCAAATGCTGAAATTCTGCTCCCAACTAGGCCCAACGTTGCATTATTACAACGTTTCCCTAAAAACTTACAAAAACATATTTTTGGAATTAATCCTTCTTTATCTTCATCAGAAGACTCTTACAACAACATCTGACTAAAAACATTTTTTAGACATTATTTTTATTTTTGGGTCTTACAGGGTTAACCAAACTGTTCACACTACACATTTATCTTTCACATTGGATACAAATTCAATGTATCCTAACTGCCATGGGATTTTTTATGTGCACCATAGGTATACCAGGGAACCAATGGGAGTAAATTTCATTGGCTCGATGCTTCCTAGGATATGTAAAGCAGCGGGGACCGCAATATACACAAATCACTGCTTGCGAAGCACCACCGTACAAAGACTCACTGACGCTGGCCTAGAGGGGAGAGAGATTATGGCAGTGACGGGACATAGGTGCGAGTCGTCACTGAAATCATACTGGCGTCCAAATTACAGCGAGAGGAAGGAGTGGAGCAACATCCTTGCAACAACATCTGGGACACTGAAGCGTCAACATCAAGATACCCCTGTCGCTGCACCAGCAAAGAGGAGCCCGTTTGAAAATGATTTCAACAATTGCACTATTAATGGCATTATACAAATTAATGTGAATAAATAAGCACACCTTTTTTGTCGGTAGCGCAAGTGTTCCATCTGGCTGATTTATGTAGGAACTATACTTTGTAGTGGCTCCTCCGCGTCGAGAGGGGCCAGTTGAGGTGGCTCGGGCATCTGATAAGGATGCCTCCTGGACGCCTCCCTGGTGAGGTGTTCTGGGCACGTCCCACTGGGAAGAGGCCCCGGGGAAGACCCAGGACACGCTGGAGGGACTATGTCTCTCGGCTGGCCTGGGAACGCCTCGGGGTCCCCCAGGAAGAGCTGGTGGAAGTGGCCGGGGAGAGGAAAGTCTGGGCCTCCCTGCTTAGGTTGCTGCCACCACGACCCGACCCCCGGACAAGCGGAAGATGATGGATGGATGGGTGGCGGAAGAATGACGGTTTATTTTTAAACTATTTTGTTTCTTAAATTTAATTGTCTTTATTTATGAAACCATATCAAATATTTGTAGTAACAGTTTTAGAAAAGCAATAAGGAACGCTTCAAAACCCAAAACGGGAAATGCTATATAGCTTTCTGTTTAATCCGCCACCACTTAATAACTTCTGTTAAACTTGAGGGTGTCAAACGAACGACAAAAACACTCAGGAAATGCATGTCACGCTAACCCTATAGCTGCCATACTGTTACGATGTGCCACCACTCGTTTCTTCATTTAAAGTTTTACATCGGACCATTTCTTTTTTATTTCTGCCATGGTCCGGTTCTCTGAACCCACATCATTTATGGCCCTATAATAATAATAGTGATTTTATTTGTAATGCACTTCACATTTAGCTACATCTCAAAGTGCTACAGGTTAAAAACAAGAAAGGGCGCAAATAGTGACAGTTTTCCACTCCCCCGACTTTCTTTTGTCGCTAATACCTGATGACAGACCGACAAACAGGACACATTTTCTTGCCTCCGCCTCTGTTGTCAGAACCTCGATCTCACAGTCACCGTATTTCTTCTAATAAACCCTGCGTCGTTTATTAAATAACGTTCATTTTTGGTGCGCCGTTTATTCGAGGGCGGCGTTTATTCAAAGAAACACGGTAGCCTAATTCAGAAATGACCTTTGCACAGACAAGGAATTTGCTTTGGCAGGAAGGTGCATACAATAAACATATAGGGACCTAAAATTTAAATATGTGGACTATCTATACTATATGGAGGACCAAACCTGCCATATATTTACAAATGAATGAATGAATAAATAAATGTCCACATCCATGCATTTAGATAGAAATAAACGAATATATGTATTAATTAATGCACAATTGTCAATCAATAGTTACATATAGTTTACATTTATGTATGTATTTATTTATTAATTTATTAATTTAGTAATTTAGTAATTTATTAATTTATTAATTTATTAATGTATTACTTTATTACTTTATTAATTTATTAATTTATTAATTTATTAATTTATTCATTTATTCATTTATTCATTCATTTATTGATTGATTTATTCATTCATTTATATATTCATTTATTTATTCATTTATTTATTCATTTATTTATTCATTTATTTATTCATTTATTTATTCATTCATTCATTGTTCCCAATATGATAATGAGAGGAGGCCAGTTGGCGTGGAAACTGACGTTCAGACATTGCAATCAATCCAGTGCCATAGATTTCAATCTAGCTAACGCCTGGGACACACTGGCTGGGAAGCGACCTGAAGCGCCACAATCTGCTACGAATGGCGCGATGCTGTTCACACTAGACAAGCATTTCTCCACGCCGGTCACCAAGCCTTTTACCTTCTCTGAGCTTTACTTTTATACATGTAAAGCTGACATGGTACATAAACATGGCATAGGCTACAGGCTAATTAGGCAACTTGTTGCTCCAACAACTGTTGCAACAGCATCCCATTCCCAACATAACGTGGCAACGTTTGGCTTTTGTTGCCGTAGTCTTTGTAAAATACGTGCTGTGGGGCACGTATTTTACAGCAACATGCGTTGCTGCGCTTAACCAGCTGATGAATCAATTCATCATATTCCCTGGCCATGTCCCAGTCAATGAAATCAAAGAGGGATTTACACATAGGCCTACATGCATATACACATATATAGTATAAGCGCAGTAGCCTACATATATCCTCATAAGTGTCTATGAATTTGTATCAATTAGATACTCTTTCTGAAAGAGTTGAGATCATTATTTTCGCTAGCAAGATCTCATTCGATTATTAATTTCCATTAAGCCTACTGCCAGCAGGCACATTTAAAGAAATGTGATGTAGCAGAGCCAACAGACAAACCACGTACCATCACACCTTTCCCCTACCCCCGACAAGGAGAAAGGGGGTTTCCCCCCTTGTCCTTATCTCCAGAGCAGGAGTTTCAAAGCTTCTGGCCCAGCATGGGGTCAGAAGGTAGACCAAAATGGCCTTACAGTATGGAGACAAAGGATTTTAAAGAAGAACTAACTTTTCTGAATTTACAAACATATTCTCAAGGACTACATGGCTCATGGACACTATTTCAATGACAGTAGTTGATGTGTTATAATGTATGCTTTCCCTTTAATGCTGTGTTGATATAATTTGATGTTTTAATGTAACTTCCTTTCCTGTTATGATAAATCAGTCAATCTTGATATCAAAATGATTCTAATCTACAAACTAAACCATTTATTAATGTTGTATTGTTATATTTCGAAGTATAAGCAATACATGGACATTTGAAATAGCTGAACTCTGAAAAGTTATCAACCACTTCACACCCATACATCAATCTCAGGATGGACGCCCAGGTGGGAGTAACTGACCAATCAAAGAGTTCACCTCCAAAAGGATACCCCCCTTTCTCAAGGATTATAAAATCTCGACGCACAAGCAATCCTGGCTTTTTCGCAAGGATTCACCAGAAGTGTTCGCGACACATCTGACCTATCCTTCTCAATCAGCAACTCACTGGACCACTAGGAACTTGAACGAAAGATTCCTTTGCTCTAACCGTTTGACAACGACGAACGGAACTTTGAGTCTTCAAACTGACAACAGTAACTGCGATATTGCTACATTTCTTACTTGTGAACATTGGCATATTGTGATTTAATTTGTTACGTTTGATTTTAGTTTGCAAATGATTTAACCTAACTTTCGTTAGGATTAGTTAACATACTCTCCCATTGTTCTCCAGAAGCCTATCTCTCTCTCTCTTTCTCCCTTCCCCCTCCCCACGCGCTCTCAACCTACCATCTTGTACCAACCCTCATCATAGTTTAGGACCTACTGTATACAGTTCAACTCAACTCACTTTCAACTAACCTATAACTTCTCTGGTATTTGTTCATTATAATTACATTTTCTTAAATAAATCATTGTTTATAATACTCGCGTTATCCCTCACGTTATCTGATCTGCTCTACTTTCATAGAAATTCACTACTTAAGATTAGACTGATTATTACGAAGGCTATTATTCAATATTATTCAATAAGGTTTCCTCTGTCCCTTCAACAAATAAGAGGTGGTGCCCCCAAGAACTACATACTTTATTATAAATTAAGTATCGATAATCTTAAACGAGCAAACCCCGCTACAGTGATCTGATTGATTGGGGTAATGAGGCACTTAAGATGAGCCTATACATTTCCACAAAACTTACGCATTTAGCTTATCAGCAATTTTTTCCCAAGCTGCTTGTCTTGCTCTGGCAGCGGTGGCGGTGTTTGACTTAGCCATGATAATATGCTTATTGTCTTCGTAGAGACACATTATAATAGTTTGCTCGGATGGCTAGAATAGCCTATCACCGCTCTCTCTTTCGTCTTTTCCGCCATCATACCGTTAGAAAATCTCGGTTTTGGTGATCGACCTTTCCTGCCTTTTGAAGTAGGACGTACACGTGCAATTTGAATTTCCCCTGAAGTTTAGCCTGATTGAAATTAACCACATGATTTGGATCAGTGACGTGCGGTGAGGTTCGTGGCTGGGGAGGAACTGACTCTTTCAAAGTCAGATTTACAAATATATGAATTCAACAGAGCAGCATCAATTCACCATTCAACTGGCTGCTTGCAAATTGACAAATGGTTATTTTCATATCCCATATCAGCATTCTTTACACACACATATTTGGCCAAAGAAATGCGTTAAATTTATAGAGGGTCAGAGAGCGCACATTTGCTCCGCATCCTCCGTGTTCTTAATTTGCCATTACAATTCCACAATTCATACTCATTCAATAGAAATGAAAGTATATACAGTCCATAACAAAAAGACAAATGTTGTTTTGTTCTTTAAAATAACTTAATTTTTCTTATCTGGTTTTATATAATTTTGTTATCTTCTTTCCCGTCGTTTGAAGCAAATCTTTTAGCTCCGGGCATCGATCTTCCATGATTTATCACTTCCAGTTTTGATTGAAAGTCCAGTTTTGAGAAATGTTAAGCTTATATATATGCAAGATATGCAAGATTATATATATATATATATAATCTTATAATCAGTCAGGTCAAAAAAATACAAATAAACGATAGGGTGCACTTTTTCTATTTGACTTTTTTAGCTAGCAACAACCATACAATGGCATTTGTCTGTAATACATGAAGAAGAACAATAGCAGAACAAGCCAGTGTGCTCACACGCCCCCCTCAGTGAAGCAGAG